>NC_057808.1:179384124-179684124 GCF_018294505.1 Triticum aestivum | reverse complement strand
CGTAATACTTATGCTATCTTGAGAGAAGCCACTAGTGAAACCTATGGCCCCGGGTCTATTTTCCATCATATTAATCTCCCGTCAACAAGCTATTTCTATCGCCATTTATTTTGCTTTCTTTACTTTTAGTCTTTATCATAAAAATACCAAAAATATTATCTTATCATCTCTATCAGATCTCACTTTTGTAAGTGGCCGTGAAGGGATTGACAACCCCTTTATCGTGTTGGTTGCAAGGTTCTTATTTGTTTGTGTAGGTATGAGGGACTTGCGTGTGGCCTCCTATTGGATTGATACCTTGGTTCTCAAAAACTGAGGGAAATACTTACGCTACTTTGCTGCATCACCCTTTCCTCTTCAAGGGGAAACCAACGCAGTGCTCAAGAGGTGCAAGCAACAGTAGCGAAGGAATCGGTCGATCGGGTTCAGTTAACAGCCATCGATCGATCGCTCGGGTTCAGTAACGCGTAGCCTGCAGTGCAATCGCTCGGGTTCAGTTAGAGCCCAACGCCTCGCTCGGGTTCAGTTAGAACGCAACACCTCGCACACGCGCGTACGTGTACAAGAGAAACGCGCATCGCTCGGCCCCGACCACCCACCATAACCGGGAACTCCCCGATATTTTCCTCGCCCTTGCTTCTACCACAGTTTTTTCCATCATGGACGACCCAAAGAATGTCATGCATCTGCGTCTCCGGCCCGCACAGGACGAAAAGCCCATTTTCTGTCATGATTTTTTGTCATAGAAGTAGGAGCCCACCACATCTATGATGATACCGGGTTTTCTCACAATTATCGTCATAGAAGTGTCATAAGCATGACAGGAAAAAAATCGTTCGCCCCAAAATGTCACGGATGAGTCTTTTTTGTAGTGTCTTCTATGATTGCTAACACTCACCACATACATATGAGCAAAACGTTTCAACCGGACACATAGAAAGATAGGGGCTTATTGTTTTGCCTCCTAACGTATTCACCTCAAGGGTGATGTCAACAATAATAACTCATGCTACCCATATTCAACGGGACATATGTGCCTAGATCTTTCCTCAGCACATGATGCTTGCCAAAAGAGAAAAATAAAGGGATAATTAGATTTATGCCCCTAGTTGTGTCCCACTCGTCTGTTTTAACCCTAATTCCCAAAAGTCACTGGTTCTGTCCAAGTCACTTTGCTCCTATTATGCTTTTTCCCTTTGACCGTTTGACCATCAGTTTGAAAACTTCATAACTAATTCATACTAAATCAAAAAAATGCAAATAAGATACCAAAATGTTCAGAAAAACATCACCTATATGTCAGTGTCATTTGCATTCATGAAAAAAGTGTTGGAAAGTGCCCATCCGAGTTTTAGCTCTTATGCTACCACCATGAATAGTATAATCTAAAAAAGTTCAAAAATTGAAAAAAAAACTTGGTGGCAAAGAATGACAAATATTTTCAGTGCCTGCCAAGTTTCATCAGGGAATAACATTCGTGGGTGCCGTGGAAAAAAAACAATCAGCACTCCAAAATAGATTATTTTTTTGCCACGACTTCCACGAATGTCGTTCCCTAATGAAACTTGGCAAGCACTTAGAACATTTATTGTTCTTCGCCACCATATTTTTTTTGAATTTGTTTGAATTTTTTTGAGTTCACTATTCATGGTGGTATCAAAAGAGCTAAAACTCGGATGTGCACTTTCCAACACTTTTTTCATGAATGCAAATGACACTGGCATATAGGTGATGTTTTTCTGAACATTTTGGTATCTTATTTGCATTTTTCTGATTCAGTATGAATTAGTTATGAAGTTTTCAAACTGACGGTCAAACGGTCAAAGGGCAAAAGCATAAGAGGAGCAAAGTGACTCGGACAGAACTGGTGACTTTTGGGAATTAGGGGTAAAACAGATGAGTGGGACACAACTAGGGGCATAAATCTAATTATCCCAAAAATAAAAAGGAATAGAGAGAATAACTTTGACTCTTTGCATAAAAATAAATACTGAAAAATAAAAGATAGGCCCTTCGCAGAGGGAACCAGAGGTTGCCATGCGCTTATTTGTTTGTATGCTCAACCCCTTAGTGCAAAATAACATCATGTTATATTGCCCCTTATGATAGCAACCTTTATTATGCAGTCTGTCGCTTTTATTCTTTGCCATCACAAGTTCGTTCAACGCTCAAATTTCTCTTACACTAAATTATCTCACACTTTTAGAAGCAATTTTTATTGCCTTATTACACTGATGACAACTTACTTGAAGAATCTTATTCAATCCTTAGGTAGGTATGGTGGACTCTTGAAAATAAGATTTGGGTTTAAGGGGTTTTGGATGCACAAGTAGTATCTCTACTTGGTGCGGAATTTTTGGCTAGCAAAGATGGGGGGCAAGCACCACATGTTGAACGATCTATGACAATATGACTTCTATGTGAATATGAGCAAACATAAATCATTACGTTGTCTTCCTTGTCCAACGTCAACAATTTTGGCATATAATATTTTGATGGGGGCTCACAATCACAAAAGATTTCCATGATAGTGTATTTGCATGTGAAAGTTCTCTTCCTTATACTAATTATTCGTGAATGTATGACCAAAATTTTATTGTCAGGCCTCAAAATATTTCACTTTCTAAACCCTATGTGAAGCTACCACTAGGCATGATATAATTTCAACTTCATGACATTCAATTTATTCAACAATTTACTCATAGGATATAAGTGAAGCACAAGAGCAATTCCAAAGAAAAGAGCTTCGTTGACGGGATGTGAATGCCGCTTACTTATCCTCCTTGGCAACAATTTGAGGACTCTATTTTATTTAAAAACTTTCAGATCTAAGTATTTTATTAAAACAGCAAGTAAAACAAAAATAAAATGACATTCTTAGAATAGCACAACTCATGTGAAGAAGCAAATACTTAGGCTCAACCGATACTAACCGATAATTGTTGAAGAAGAAAGCTGGGATACCTACCGGGGCATCCCAAGCTTAGACGCTTGAGACTTCTTGAAATATTAGCTTGGGGTGCCTTGGGCATCCACAATCTTGAGTTTTTTTGTCTCCTTAATTCTTCTCATATCACGGTTTTCCTAAATCTGAAAAGCTTCATCCACACAAAACTCAACAAGAACTCATGAGATAAGTTAGTATAAACCAATGCAAAAACCTTATCATTCTCTACTGTAGCAAATCACTAAAATTATTATTCAACATTGCATACTAAATGCCTCTGCATATTTAATACTCCTATCCTCAAATAGAATCATTAAACAAGCAAACATATGTAAACAATGCAAACACAACAGCAATCTGCCAAAACAGTACAGTCTGTAAAGAATGCAAGAGTATCAATACTTGTTCAACTCCAAACATTATGAAATTCTACCACACTGTAGAAAATTTATCAGAGCTTATTATGCAAAAAGTTTCAACATTTTATCACATTCTTACTTTCCTCGGGAATTTTTGCAACATCGATAAACTTTCTGTTTTCAAACAGCAACATGTATACTTGCAAGATAAGCATGGCAAAGGATATCAATGCCACTTTTATTGAAATAAAATATGCAAAAAGTTAATATAAATAACAGAAAGCAAATACAAATAAAATAAAATGACACTCCAAGAAAAACACATATCATGTGACGAAGGAAAACATAGCTCCAAGTGAGGTTACCGATAATGTTGGAGACGAAAGAGGGGATGCCTTCCGGGGCATCCCCAAGCTTAGTTGCTTGGATATTCCATGAATATTATCTTGGGGTGCCTTGGGCATCCCCAAGCTTAGGGTCTTGTCACTCCTTATTCTCCTCATATCGATATCTCACCCAAAACTTGAAAACTTCAATCACATAAAACTTAACGATACTTCATAATTGCTTCCACACAATTCCTACTGTATCATATCATTTCCACAATTTATATTGAGCAATATAAGCCATAGAAACTAAAAAGCAAGCAAACTATGCATTGAAAACAGAATCTGTCAAAAACAGAACAGTCTGTAGTAATCTGTATTCAAACCATACTTAAGCTACTCCAAAAATTATGAAAAAATTAGGACCACGTGAGAAATTTGTATATTAAACTTCTGCAAAAAGAATAAACTCAAAATCACTCTTCTGTTAAAAATTAGACTTATTTTCGTGAGCGCTAAAGTTTTTGTTTTTCAGCAGGCTCAAATCAACTATCAGCTAACAAGATCCAAAGGCTTTACTTGGCACTTTATTGAAACAAAAGCAATAAAACATGATCAATACAGTAGCACAATCATGTTAACACACGAAAATAGTAAGTAAAAGTGTTTGGTTGTCTCCCAACAAGCGCTTTTCTTTAATGCCTTTTAAGCTAGGCATGATGATTTCAATGATGCTCGCATAAAAGATAAGAATTGAAACATAAAGAGAGCATCATGAAGCATATGACTAGCACATTTAGGTCTAAACCACTTCCTATGCATAGGGATTTTGTGAGCAAACAACTTATGGGAGCATGAATCAACTAGCATAGGAAGGCAAAACAAGTGCAACTTTAAAACAATCAACACATAGAGACGAAACTTGATATTATTGAGATATGCAAGAGCATAAGTTCCTTCCTCATAATAATTTTTAGAAAAATCATGAGTGGATTCAAGAATATAACCATCACATACAACACTCTTTTCATGATGCACAAGCATAGAAGATTTATCACTCTTTATGGCATACATGTCATCATAATAATCAGCTATACCAATATAAAAAGACCCAGTGGGGCAGATCCAACAGATCTCGGCCATCCATTCGCGTTCATCCAATAGTTGTTATTGTCCTAATGGTGAGCGACTAAACGCGTTTAATGCTAAACACAACTTTCTCTTCCATGATCACCTTCCTTTGCCACGAAAGGAAAGAAACTGCCCACGTCAATCAATCAAGAAAGAAAGGAAAGTATGTTCTCTTCCGTGATCACCTTTCAGTGGCACGAAAGGAATTAAACTGCCCACGTCAATCAAGAAAGAAAGGAAAATAACCGCTGCATCATCGCTCCGCTCCCAATCGCCTCCAGCCGCCGCACCTTCACGACGCCTCCCCCCATCGCCTCCAGCCGCCGCACCTTCACGACGCCTTCCCCCATCGCCTCTAGCCGTCGCACCTTCACGACGCCTCCCCTCCCATCTCTGTGTTGCCCCAACCCATCGCCTCGCCTGTCGGCGGCACCGCCTCCCTACACTGCTTGGCCGGCCGCCAGGAACGGTGCCTCCTCCTACACCACCTGGCTTGGTTGTCGGGGACGGCGCATCCTCCTACAGCCAGCCGTCTGGAAGCCGCCTCCTACACCGCCTAGCAGGCCGTCGGGGACGCCTCATGTTCCTCGGTGTTATTCGTCGTCCATCCTGGCGGCTCCGTGGACAACTGCCTCACTAGCTTGGCATCCTCCAACGGGATCCTTTGATCTCTTTCTTGGTGGGGAGAATGGCGAGCAACATAGTCAACAGTGGTCTCTCTTCCATGGTCGACATCGAGCAGGTCCCAGCGGACGTTGCCCCCCCCTTGGTGCCATTCCGTGGTCGACATCGAGCAGGTGCCTAAACCCTAAACCCTAAACCCCCCCCCCCCCCCGGGAACCAACCCAGGCTCAAGCGACGACTATGGCCTTTGGATGTGTAGAAGTCTACCTATGCATTTGTTCTCACCAAGATGAAGGGAACTGCATAGTGTTGTCCATATGAAAAAACCAAGTCAATGTGATTCATCAAGTACATTCACAAGCAGTCTGGTATAAAACTGACCTTCCTGTTATCATCTAGATGCTTATTATTTTATTTTGCCTTACTATAAAGATGCATATTGATCATCTTATAGATGTTGTTATTTATATGAAAGGGCACAAAAGTAGCGTAGATAGTAGTACTGCAAATCTTGGAGTTGTTGCTATGTTGAAGCTAATATTCCGAACCTGAGGTGACAAGATGTAGGATCTTTGCTGGTTGCAACAAGCCCCATTTGAGAGGTCCATCATATTGGTGAAGGAAAATTGATAGCTCATTGCTCAGGTCTTATCCTTTTTAGAAGATAGCCAGCGATGTCGGAAATTCAGTGATGGCATATTTATGAAAAAAACATCATGACAACTAGCCATTGGTAAGTCTCTGTGCTCTATTATTTTCCTTCTACTAGGCATCAAGGTCAGTAAAATATCTTCATGCTTCTCCAATCATACTAGATTTACTAAAAGATTAAGTCGACATTATTTCTTTCACTTTTTTGTATAATCCATTGTGCACACAATAGTGGGTCGGATGATTGATTTCACTGGAATTTGCGCGTAATTAAGTCATGGCTGATGCAAAGTTAATTTACAGTTTTCTTTTGTTGCTATTCAGTACTTCAGAAGTCTATTTTGTTTAATTGATTGAATGGAGTTTGTTTTGTGGTTTCATATGATGAGTTTGTCAAGATCGGGATTAAGTATACGCATGTGGTATTAGGTATCACCTGCTATTAAATAACATTCATGCATCAAATGTAGTGATATTGATTCATTTCTTAATACTTCATCAATTTGGCAAATGTCAGAGATAATTGAAGGTGGCACATATGTCTGCTATATAACCACTACGACACAAATATACTATTAGAGATGTGTTCTCCGACTGACAAAGGACATCTTGATGCAACATGCGAGGCTTAGAATTATTGCTAAGAAGATTAATCGTGCTTTGCACGTGCAAACTTACTAGTCATAGATAGCAACTTCATTGTCATAATCAATTGAAACCTCTTCCAAAATAGTGGATGTATCACTAAATAAAGTCATGACCGCTCCAAATCCACTTTCATCAATATTGTAATAAGATTAAACACCCTAAAAAATAGTGCGATCACTACTACCTAGAGTTGACACTCTTCCAAACCCAGTTTTATCAATGTAATCATCATAAATAGGAGGCATGTTATCATCATAATAAATTTTCTTATCGAATGTAGAAGGAATCAAAGGATCATATTCATTAAGCAAAGCATCCCCAAGCTTAGGACAAGCATTATTTCCAGCAAATAAATCTTCAAACATGTCATACTCATTAAACATAGCATCCCCAAGCTTGTGGTTTTGCATATCATCACAATCATTCTTATCAGTAGCATGAATGGCACCAATAGTATAGCAAACATTATTATCATATTCTTCCAAGCAAGTACTTAAAAGATTTTCAAGATCATAAGGGATATCGTTGTCTTCCCAATCATAATCATTACAAAAAGTAGTAGGTATCACAAAATCATACTCAATATCATCATCCTCCATCAACATATTTGATTCACTTTCATGAGGCACAATGGTGATAGGAGCAACATTATTTGGGAGAGATACCTTTTTACCTTTATTCTTTCTTCTTTTCTTCTTCTTCACCACATCATGTGTGGGTTTAATTAATTTTTCAAGCTTCTTGTTGAAGAGATTGATTGGATAGGAAGCTCCTCCTCGTTACCTGATTCATCATAATAAACACTAGGAGGGTATTGGGAAACATTTTCCCTTTCATTAGTACTCTCTTCGTATTCCATTTGTTTTCTTGTCTTTAGGTAGTTGGCAATATAAGGATTCTCAATGCAATTTACCGCACAAAACATATAAATTTCTTCTAGATCAAAATCAAGAAACCTCTCGGGATTTGGAAAACCCTTAGTTATATGTTTCATTTCTTCATACCCCAAAAGAAGATTAAGCTCTTTATGAAGCTCAAGGGTAATCAAGTTATCACAATTTTTGGACACGATTTGATTATGAAATAATTTGCATTGGAGATTTAAATGACCAAGTTCATTGCAAAGTTCACAAGGATGGCGAAAAAATTACATCTTTCCGCACAATCATCTAGCCTCTCTTGCACCTTTTTCGTTTCCAAATATTTATGCTTCTTACAAAATCTATCTTCCCTTTTTGGTGTGCAAAGGCACTCTCAATTCACTCCGCAAAAAGTGACATGCTTATAAGAAACATTTTTGTCATGACTTGTGCAATCATCATTAGCATTTTGGATATTCAAAGAATTCACACTAACAACATTGCAATCATGCTCATCATTCAAATATTTTGTGCCAAGCATTTTATTGACTCCTTCTTGTAACAACTGAGCACGATTTTCCGAACCATCATTTTCAAGAAAGATATTATAAAGATGATCAATAATATGATGCAACCTCAATTCCATTTTTTTGTAGTTTTCTTTTATAAACCAAACTAGTGATAAAACAAGAAACTAAAAGATTCAATTGCAAGATCTAAAGATATAACTTCATGCACTCACCTCCCCTGCAACGGCGCCAGAAAAGAGCTTGATGTCTACTACGCAACTTTATTCTTGTAGACACGTGTTGGGCCTCCAAGCGCAGAGTTCTGTAGGACAATAGCAATTTTCCCTCAAGTGGATGACCTGAGGTTTATCAATCCGTGAGAGGTGTAGGATGAAGATGGTCTCTCTCAAATGACCTGCAACCAAATACAAGAAAACTCTTGTGTCCCCAATACAACCAATACAATGGAAAATTGTATAGGTGCACTATTTCGGCGAAGAGATGGTGATAAAAGTGTAATATTGATGGTAGAAATATATTTTCATAATCTGAATAAATAAAAACAGCAAGGTAGCAAATAGTAAACGGGCACAAAAATGGTATTGCAATGCTTGAAAATGAGGCTTAGGGTCCGTACTTTCGCTAATGCAATCTCTCAACAATGCTAATATAATTGGATCATATAACCACCCCTCAAAGTGTGATGAAGAATCACTCCAAAGTTCCTATCTAGCGGAGAACATAAGAATAAATTGTTTGTAGGGTACGAAACCACCTCAAAGCTATTCTTTCCGTTCGATCTATTCAAGAGTTCGTACTAAAATAATGATTGAGTGTAAGTACAGTGCGGTTTTTCACCCAAACTGCGAGGGTCGTGTTCTGCTCAGGGACTAGGCGACGGCAACTATATTCGGCTAAAGCTAGGTAATAAAATTCATATGATGGGAAGAGAAAATAAACCTAAACTATCAAGATTGTAGCCAATGAAAATGCGAATAAGCAAAGGTAGATTCAGATTTTACTCAAAATCTTTTTGGTATTTTCATTACACATGAGAATCTAAAACACTAACAACAAGCGAGAATCAATATTAGGGAAAGCTGCTAGACAAGAGCACGTATAACTATCAAACATGTAATAGAGGGAAGAGACAAGGTTGTAGGACAGAATATATATGTATCACATCACAGACAAACACATATTTATATATATTCCCATGTACTTGAGCTAACACAAGGACTACAAAATGGAACAAGTTCACAAGGTTGAACACAAACAGAAGCTAGCAGATTACTAACTTGGAAAGCAAAATCACATAGACCAAATATTAAATGTGCACTATAGCTACAAGTACGAAACAGTACACAAGTTCACCTAGCAGTTTATAGAATTTTGCAAGAAGTAAAGAGAGAAGAGAAGCAGCAGCAGTTCGGGTTCAGAGAAGAAGACAGCAGCAAGAGGCGTGGGCAAGAAGAGAGCAGCAGTAGCAGGTTGAGAGAAGGAGAATGAGCAGCAGAAATGAGAGTTGAGAGAGGAGTCGCACAAGGCACTAGGGAGAGAGAAGCAGCAGAGAGGGTTGAGGGCGAGCAGCAGCATGTTCAGGAAGCAGAGGCAGCAGCAGTTAAGAGAAGGCATCAGCAAGGAGGCGCAAAAGAGAAGGAGCAGCAGGGGCATTAGGAAGAGAGGATCGACGGAGAGGGAGAGGTCACGTGGAGGACCAGATGCCCGTGCTTGCCCTTGTCTGGTCGGGCGCGCGATGTGCGGTGGTGGCTGGAGATGGTGGCGCTGGTGGATGAAGTTGGTGGTGAGAGGTGGATGTTTGTGGTGGGTGTGCTGATGGTGAGGAGGCGCACCACCACGCCGGCCTGGCCGTGGTGGCGGCCGGAGGTGGAGAAGGAGGGGTGAGGGAGAGAGATGAGTAGCCAGGCCCGATGGGGAATGGAGGCGTGCTAGGGATTTTGATCCCCTCACGCCTGATCTGGACATTTTCACATTGACCCTCCTGCTTTCTTCTTTCTTCACAAGAAGATCCCTTCTCTTCTTTAGCTTGCCCCTGGTAACTTCTTTTCTTCTCGCTCGGGTCCTTGACTCCATCACTTGATCATTTGTAGTAGAAGGATTTTGTGCCTTGTCGCACTTTTCTGCAAAATAAACAAGTGACTAGTCAACAATCCTTTTATATGATTTTCATTCAATTATTCTATATTTAAAACAAGAATTGGTGGTCAGAACTCAACAAATGGTATATTTGTATGCCAAAATTATGTATAAGAAATGTGCTTATCAAGTTCCCCCACACTTAAATCTTTGCTTGTCCTCAAGCAAGGGCATATGACAAGAGCAAGAACATGAACAGTGAACTGACTAGAGAATGTCAAGTGAAGTAGATCTCTAAACAGTGTATGCTTTGGACTTGGCTAGTGAAAATTAATGGTTAACAGTGCTACATGTCAATAGGACACTAGTAAACTCAATCATTTTAAACTTTTACAAAGATAAAAGTGGATCAACAAGTTCAAATGCTGATTGTGCGAAAGGGTTCCTAAAGAGAGCATGATCCCAAAAAAAAACTTATTACCCGGAACATAACATTATGGTTGAAGCACTTATTGAATTTGAAGGAAGTAATGATAATATTTTATCGATCTCACCAAAAGAACATACCACCGATCCCGAGAACATGGTATACACCTGGCTCGACCAATTATTAGTTTTTTTGTTTGTCTCCCCAAAGGAACATACCACCGATCCCGTGAACATGGTAGACACCTGGTTCGACAATTACATTTTTATTATTAATTACTGCCCAAGCTAACCCGATTTCACATGCCACCGATCCAGGGAACATGACATGCTAATGTAGGTAGTCAGAATTATTTATTCATTATTACCTTTTTAACAAATGAATACAAAAAGGAAACAAGAATCATCACTCATCCAGGCATGGTTCACATACTACCGATCCAGGGAACATAGTATGCTAGTCCATAGTGGTGAATGATTGCTCTGAAGGGGAACACACTTGGCACAAAATCAGCATCTAACAATTGATGATCTAGGTGTATCCAAGTAAATGCAGAAAATGATGAAGTTTTCTAGTGTACTAGGGATTTGAGCACTCACAACTAATAACTTTCACTAATTTCAGCAAAGCAAGCAGTATGTAGATCACTAGTTTACAAGGCATCCACAAATCAGTTTACATATTCACATCAAGCACCATATGTCAAAGGTAAAATTCAGTGGGACAACGTTTAAGAAATGGCTCAAGCAACCCAAATAGCAATTGATTTTAGCATGTATCAATGGATGATATATTCAGATTGGGGACATGAAACAACTCACCGGGTTTATATAGGAAGTAGCACTCGCTCAACACTCTCTAAACTGCAGCTCTTCTCTTTTTGCTTCTCTATCCCCATGCCTGCTCCAGCTTCATTCTTCTTCGCGTGTGCACATTGGTTCTCCTCATCACCATGCCGTGAATCCACCAGGATCCCATGGGATGTCATCTCGAACTTGGTCAGCCCACAATGAATGGTGCACAAGCGTAAACCTGAAAGAACACTCAACAAACAAGCCAATACAAATGATAGGGATAATGCCCTCTAAGTCATCAATAGAGTATCCTATCACATAAGCATATCTATTGAGCATATGATAAATAGATATCATCAATAAATCGCTTGGTGCATAGGCAGTATCCATGATATGGCATATCTTGTCGAGAAAGCTGATATCATACCTGAGATACTTGGGAAGAAGCTTCATGACTACCTCAATTGAAGATACCAAGTGAGGTGTGGTAGTAGAAATTTCCACTGGACTCATGTCAACAAGTGAAATAGTAGAGCTTGGCTCCTTGACATCTGAATCCACCTCATCATAATTAACGATGAAGCTCTCCATCTCAGGCTCAAGTGTCGAGGAATCAATGCGGCTAACATCATTGAAGGTGAACTTCTCCATATCTGGCTCTAGCAGCACATGATCAATATCAACTAAAGGTGACTCCTCAATATAAAAAACAACTAACTGCAGCTCTGGCTCATCCATGGAAGAATCATCACAATGCAAAACTAAATCTCCAACACTAGTATCCATATGATCTTAAGTGTGTGTGTCAACTACGATGGTGTCATCATCATCAAAGATAATCCATGAAAGCTCAATCTTGTTACACGAAGAAACTGGTTCCGACTTCTGTGTAAGAATTTGTGGCTGAGGTGTAGTGATTTGTTGCAAGCAAACCAATGAATAAGACCTGGGCTTCTTATTGTACCACTGAAGTTGGTGGAAAGCTATGCTCTCAATCAACAGAAAAGCTTCATCAAGTGTCTTGTTTGTAATAGCTCCACCCGCTGCCATATCGACGTAAGCTCGAGTGTCCGAAGTCAATCCTCTATAGAATATCTGCAACTCTAACCATCTCTCGAGCCCGTGGTTAGGACATCTCCTGAATAAAGCCTTGTATCTCTCCCAAGCATCATACAAGCTCTCGTATTCACGCTGAACAAAATTGAAGATCTCATCTCGAATCGCAGACTGCATGTGTAGTGGGAAATATCTATCCAAGAAAGCTCGTGATATCTCATTCCAACCGAATGATCTTGATGGCAAGGATCGATACCAAGCACGAGCATCATCTCGGAGAGAGAATGTGAACAGCATGCACTTGATAACATCTTGAGGAACTCCATGATACTTTACTGTATCTGAATACTCCATGACTCGGAGCAAGTGCTCATAAGGGTCTTCAGTAGGCAGACCTCCAAACTATTGTTGTTGAACCAAAGCAATAAGACTAGGTTTCAGCTCGAAGTTCTCTGCCTCAATAGTTGGCCAAACCGGTCCTGTGATATAGCATTGACTTTTAGGCATCCAAAGATCACGAAGCAATGCCATCTTAACCGAGTGTAACTATAGAACAACCTGCAATTAGTTCAGATTTCCTACGAACACTCATAAATAGTAAACACTAGTCAGAAAGTTAGTATCCTAATAAGCCGAAGCAACAAAAAGTAAAAAGGTAAAAGAAGCATAGAAATAAATTTGACTAGAAATTTAAACAAAAAACTATACTAAGCCTAGTCTATAGCTTCACACAATCGTTCGACGCTAGTCCCCGGCAACGGCGCCAAAATGATCGAGTGTAAGTACAGTGGGGTTTTTCGCCCAAACTGCGAGTGTCGTGTTCTCCTCAGGGACTAGGTGACGGTAACTATATTCGGCTAAATCTAGGTAATACAATTCAGATGATGGGAAGAGAAAATAAACATAAACTATCAAGATTGTCGCCAATGAAAATGCGAATAAGCAAAGGTAGATTCAGATTTTACTCAATATCTTTTTGGTATTTTCATTATACATGAGAATCTAAAACACTAACAACAAACGAGAATCAATATTAGGAAAAGCTGCTAGACAAGAGCACGTATAACTATCAAACATGTAATAGAGGGAAGAGACAAAGTTGTAGGACAGAATATATATGTATCACATCACAGACAAACACATATTTATATATATCCCATGTACTTGAGTTAACACAAGGACTACAAAATGGAACAAGTTCACAAGGTTGAACACAAACACAAGCTAGCAGATTACTAACTTGGAAAGCAAAATCACATAGACCAAATATTAAATGTGCACTATAGCTACAAGTACGAAACAGTACACAAGTTCACCTAGCAGTTTACAGAATTTTGCAAGAAGTAAAGAGAGAAGAAGCAGCAGCAGTTTGGGTTCAGAGAAGAAGACAGCAGCAAGAGGCGTGGGCAAGAAGAGAGCAGCAGTAGCAGGTTGAGAGAAGAAGAATGAGCAACAGAAATGAGAGTTGAGAGAGGAGTCGCACAAGGCACCAGGGAGAGGGAAGCAGCAGAGAGGGTTGAGGGCAAGCAGCAGCAGGTTCAGGAAGCAGAGGCAGCAGCAGTTCAGAGAAGGCATCAGCAAGGAGGCGCAAAGAGAAGGAGCAGCAGGGGCATCAGGAAGAGAGGATCGGCGGAGAGGGAGAGGTCACGCGGCGGACCAGACGCCCGTGCTCGCCCTTGTCTGGTCGAGCGCGCGAGGTGCGGCGGTGGCTGGAGATGGTGGCGCTGGTGGATGAAGTTGGTGGTGAGTGGTGGATGTTTGTGGTGGGTGTGCTGATGGTGCGGAGGCGCACCACCACGCCGGCCTGGCCGTGGTGGCGGCCGGAGGTGGAGAAGGAGGGGTGAGGGAGAGAGATGAGTAGCCAGGCCCGATGGGGAATGGAGGCGTGCTAGGGATTTTGATCCCCTCACGGCTAGTCTGGACATTTTCACATTGACCCTCCTGCTTTCTTCTTTCTTCACAAGAAGATCCCTTCTCTTCTTTAGCTTGCCCCTGGTAACTTCTTTTCTTCTCGCTCGGGTCCTTGACTCCATCACTTGATCATTTTTAGTAGAAGGATTTTGTGCCTTGTCGCACTTTTCTGCAAAATAAACAAGTGACTAGTCAACAATCATTTTATATGATTTTCATTCAATTATTCTATATTTAAAATAAGAATTCGTGGTCAGAACTCAACAAATGGTATATTTGTATGCCAAAATTATGTATAAGAAATGTGCTTATCAAATAACATAAAGCTATTCTTTCCGTTCGATCTATCCTAGAGTTCGTACTAAAGTAACACCAAAGCAAATTCATATTCATAATACTCAATCCAACACAAAGAACTTGAAAGAATGCCCCAAGATTTCTACCGGAGAAACAAAGACAAGAACGTGCATCAACCCCTATGTATAGATTACCCCAATGTCACCTCGGGAATCCGCGAGTTGAGTGTTAAAACATATATCAAGTGAATCAATACGATACCCCATTCTCACCACGAGTATTCAATTGCAAGACATATATTCAATCCGATAACAACGAAATCTCAAAGGGTAAAACTCAATTCATCACAACAAAATCGAGAGGGGAAAACACCATACGATCCGACTATATTAACAAAGCCCGCGATACATCAAGATCGTGACATCTCAGGAACACGAGAGATAGAGAGATTAAACACATAGCTACTGGTACAAACCCTCAGCCCCGAGGGTGGACTACTCCCTCCTTGATACGTCCATTCTGCATCATGCTTTTATATCGATATTTATTGCATTATGGGTTGTTATTACACGTTATGTCACAATACTTATGCCTATTCTCTCTTATTTTACAAGGTTTACATGAAGAGGGAGAATGCCGGCAGCTGGGATTCTGAGCCGGAAAAAGAGCAAATATTAGAGACCTATTCTGCACAGCTCCAAAAGTCCTGAAACTTCACGGAAGTCATTTTTGGAATTAATAAAAAATATTGAGCGAAGAAACTACCAGAGGGGGGCCACACCCTGGCCACGAGGGTGGGAGGCGCGCCCTACCCCCTGGGCGCGCCCCCCTGCCTCGTGGGCCCCCTGGCAGGCCTCCGGTGCCCATCTTCTGCTATATGAAGTCTTTCGTCCGAGGGAAAATCATAAGCAAGCTTTTGGGAAGAAACTCCACCGCCACGTGGCGGAACCTTGGCGGAACCAATCTAGGGCTCCGGCGGAGCTGTTCTGCTAGGGAAACTTCCCTCCGGGAGGGGTAAATCATCGCCATCGTCATCACCAACGATCCTCTCATCGAAGAAGGGTCAATCTCCATCAACATCTTCACCAGCACCATCTCATCTCAAACCCTAGTTCATCTCTTGTATCCAATCTTTGTCCCAAAGCCTCAGATTGGTACCTGTGGGTTGCTAGTAGTGTTGATTACTCCTTATAGTTGATGCTAGTTGGTTTATTTGGCGGAAGATCATATGTTAAGATCCATTATGCATATGAATACCCCTCTGATTATGAACATGAATATGATTTGTGAGTAGTTAAGTTTGTTCCTGAGGACATGGGAGAAGTCTTGCTATTAGTAGTCATGTGAATTTGGTATTCGGATGATATTTTGATGAGATGTATGTTGTCTTTCCTCTAGTGGTGTTATGTGAACGTCGACTACATGACACTTCACCATTGTTTGGGCCTAGAGGAAGGCATTGGGAAGTAATAAGTAGATGATGGGTTGCTAGAGTGACAGAAGCTTAAACCCTAGTTTATGCGTTGCTTCGTAAGGGGCTAATTTGGATCCATATGTTTCATGCTATGGTTAGGTTTACCTTAATACTTATTTTGTAGTTGCGGACGCTTGCAATAGGAGTTAATCATAAGTGGGATGCTTTTCCAAGTAAGGACAGCACCCAAGCACCGGTCCACCCACATACCAAATTATGAAAGTAACGAACGCGAATCATATGAGCGTGATGAAAACTAGCTTGACGATAATTCCCATGTGTCCTCGGTAGCGCTTTTCTCTATATAAGAGTTTGTCCAGGCTTGTACTTTGCTACAAAAAGGATTGGGCCATCTTGCTGCACTTTATTTACACTTGTTACTTGCTACTCATTACAAATTACCTTATCACAAAACTATCTGTTACATATAATTTCAGTGCTTGCAGAGAATACCTTGCTGAAAACCGCTTGTCATTTCCTTCTGCTCCTTGTTGGGTTCGACACTCTTACTTATCTAAAGGACTAGATAGATCCCCTATACTTGTGGGTCATCAAGACTCTTTTCTGGAGCCGTTGCCGGGGAGTGAAGCGCCTTTGGTAGGTGGAATTTGGTAAGGAAAAATTTATATAGTGTGCTGAAATTTACAGTCACTTGTTACTATGGAAAGTAATCCTCTGAGGGGCTTGTTCGGGGTATCTTCACCCCGACCAGTAGAGCAAAGAGTTGCTCCTCAACCTACTGAACCTACTGAAAATGTTTAGTTTGAAATTCCTTCAGGTATGATAGAGAAACTGCTAGCTAATCCTTTTGCAGGAGATGGACATTGCATCTCGATTTACACTTAATCTATGTGGATGAAGTTTGTGGATTATTTAAGCTTGCAGGTATGCCCGATGATGTTATTAAGAAGAAGGTCTTCCCTTTATCTTTGAAGGCAGATGCATTGACATGGTATAGGCTATGTGATGATATGGGATCATGGAACTACAAACGATTGAAATTGGAATTTCATCGGAAGTTTTATCCTATGCATCTTGTTCATCGTGATCGTAATTATATATATAATTTTTGGCCTCGCGAAGGAGAAAGCATCGCTCAAGCTTGGGGGAGGTTTAAGTCAATGTTATATTCATGCCCCAATCATGAGCTCTCAAGAGAAATGATTATTCAAAATTTCTATGCTCGGCTTTCTCGTAATAATCAACTTATGCTCGATACTTCTTGTACTGGCTCTTTTAGGATGAAGACTATTGAATTCAAATGGGATTTATTGGAAAGAATTAAATGCAACTCCGAAGATTGGGACCTCGACGAAGGTAAGGAGTCAGCTATAACACCTAAGTTTGACTGTGTTAAATCTTTTATGGATACCGATGTTTTCCGTGAATTTAGCACTAAATATGGACTTGACTCGGAGATAGTAGCTTCTTTCGATGAATCCTTTGCTACTCATGTTGATCTCCCTAAGGAGAAGTGGTTTAAGTATAACCCTCCCATAGAAGTAAAAGTAGTTGCACCTATTAAAGTTGAAGAAAAGACTGTCACTTATAATTATCCTGTTGTTCCTACTGCTTATGTCGAGAAACCACCTTTCCCTGTTAGAATAAAGGATCATGCTAAAGTTTCAACTATAGTCAACAAAAGTAATATTAGGACACACAAACCCCCTGAGCAAGTTAAATTTGAACCTAATATTGCTATGGTTAAAGATCTCGCTGATAATCTCGATGGGCATGTTATTTACTTCTGCAATGAGACTGCTAGAATTGCTAAACCTGGTGCTAAAGATAAACATAGACCTGTTGTAGGCATGCCCGTTATTTCTGTTAAAATAGGAGATCATTGTTATGATGGCTTGTGTGATATGGGTGCTAGTGCTAGTGTAATACCTCATACCTTATACAAATAAATTATGCATGATATTGCACCTGCTGAGATAGAAGATATAGATGTTACAATTAAACTTGCCAATAGAGATACTATTTCACCGATTGGGATTGTTAGAGATGTTGAAGTCTTGTGTGGGAAGGTTAAATATCCTGCTGATTTTCTTGTTTTTGGTTCCCCACAAGATAGCTTTTGTCCCATTATATTTGGTACACCCTTCTTGAACACTGTTAATGCTAAGATAGACTGCGAAAAGGCTGTTGTTACTATTGGTTTGGGTGATATGTCTCATGAGTTTAATTTTGCTAAATTTAGTAGACAACCTCGTGAGGAAGAATTGCCTAGTAAAGATGAAATTTTTGGTTTTGCTTCTATTGCCATGCCTCATAGTGATCCTTTAGAACAATATTTGATTGATCATGAAAATGATATGTTTATTAATGAAAGAAGGGAAATAGATGAAGTATTCTTTAAACAGGGACTATTCTGAAACACAACTTGCATGTTGAAATCCTAGGGGATCCTCCTCCACCCAAGGGTGATCCCGTGTTTGAGCTTAAACCATTGCCTGATACTCTTAAATAGGCTTATATTGATGAAAAGAAGATATATCCTATTATTATTAGTGCTAACCTTTCAGAGCATGAAGAAGAGAAATTATTGAAAACTCTGAAGAAGCACCGTGCTGCTATTGGATATACTCTTGATGATCTTAAGGGCATTAGTCCCACTCTATGTCAACACAAAATAAATTTGGAGAAAGACGCCAAACCAGTTATTGATCACCAATGACGACTAAATCCTAAGATGAAAGAAGTGGTAAGAAAGGAAATATTAAAGCTCCTTGAAGCAGGTATAATTTATCCCGTTGCTGATAGCCAGTGGGTAAGTCCTGTCCATTGTGTCCCTAAGAAGGGAGGTATTACTGTCGTTCCTAATGATAAACATGAATTGATTCCGCAAAGAATTATTACATGTTATAGGATGGTAATTGATTTTCACAAATAAATAAAGCTACTAAAAAAGATCATTACCCTTTTCCTTTCATTGATCAAATGCTAGAAAGATTATCCAAACATACACATTTTTGCTTTCTAGATGGTTACTCTGGTTTCTCTCAAATACCTGTGTCAGCTGATGATCAAGAAAAGACCACTTTTACGTTCCCTTTCGGTACCTTTGCTTATAGACGTATGCCTTTTGGTTTATGTAATGCACCTGCTACCTTTCAAAGATGCATGATGGCTATATTCTCTGACTTTTGCGAAAAGATTTGTGAGGTTTTCATGGATGATTTCTCAGTTTATGGGTCCTCTTTTGATGATTGCTTGAGCAACCTTGATCGAGTTTTGCAGAGATGTGAAGAAACTAACCTTGTCTTAAACTGGGAGAAATGCCACTTTACGGTTAATGAAGGAATTGTCTTGGGGCATAAAATTTCTAAAAGAGGTATTGAAGTGGATAAAGCTAATGTTGATGCTATTGAAAATATGTCGTGTCCCAAGGACATCAAAGGTATAAGAAGTTTCCTTGGTCATGCCGGTTTTTATAGGAGGTTCATTAAGGACTTCTCAAAGATTTCTCGGCCTCTGACTAATCTATTACAAAAAGATATCCTTTTGTCTTTGATGATGATTGTGTAGAAGCATTTGAAATACTTAAGAAAGCATTAATTTCTGCACCTATTGTTCAGCCACCTGATTGGAATTTACCCTTTAAAATTATGTGCGATGCTAGTGATTATGCAGTAGGTGCTGTTCTAGGACAAAGAGTTGATAAGAAATTAAATGTTATTCAATATGCTAGTAAAACTCTAGACAGTGCTTAGAGAAATTATGCTACTACTGAAAAAGAATTCTTAGCAGTTGTATTTGCTTGTGATAAGTTCAGACCTTATATTGTTGATTCTAAAGTAACTATTCACACTGATCATGCTGCTATTAAATATCTTATGGAAAAGAAAGATGCTAAACCTAGACTTATTAGATGGGTTCTCTTGCTACAAGAATTTGATTTGCATATTATTGATAGAAAGGGAGCTGAGAACCCCGTTGCAGACAACTTGTCTAGGTTAGAGAATGTTCTTGATGACCCACTACCTATTGATGATAGCTTTCCTGATGAACAATTAAATGTCATAAATGCTTCTCGTACTGCTCCATGGTATGCTGATTATGCTAATTACATTGTTGCTAAATTTATACCACCTAGTTTCACATACCAGCAAAAGAAAAAGTTTTTCTATGATTTAAGACATTACTTCTGGGATGACCCACACCTTTATAAAGAAGGAGTAGATGGTGTTATTAGACGTTGTATACATGAGCATGAACAGGAACAGATCCTACGCAAGTGTCACTCCGAAGCTTATGGAGGACACCACGCTGGAGATAGAACTGCACATAAGGTATTGCAATCCGGTTTTTATTGGCCTACTCTCTTCAAGGATGCCCGTAAGTTTGTCTTATCTTGTGATGAATGTCAAAGAATTGGTAATATTAGTAGACGTCAAGAAATGCCTATGAATTATTCACTTGTTATTGAACCATTTGATGTTTGGGGCTTTGATTATATGGGACCGTTTCCTTCCTCTAATGGGTATACACATATTTTAGTTGCTGTTGATTACGTTACTAAGTGGGTAGAAGCTATTCCAACTAGTAGTGCTGATCATAACACTTCTATTAAGATGCTTAAAGAAGTTATTTTTCCGAGGTTTGGAGTCCCTAGATATTTAATGACTGATGGTGGTTCACATTTTATTCATGGTGCTTTCCGTAAAATGCTTGCTAAGTATGATGTTAATCATAGAATTGCATCTCCTTATCACCCACAGTCTAGTGGTCAAGTAGAATTGAGTAATAGAGAGCTCAAATTAATTTTGCAAAAGACTGTTAATAGATCTAGAAAGAATTGGTCCAAGAAACTTGATGATGCATTATGGGCCTATAGAACTGCATATAAAAATCCTATGGGTATGTCTCCGTATAAAATGGTTTATGGAAAAGCATGTCATTTACCTCTTGAACTAGAACATAAGGCATATTGGGCTATTAAAGAGCTCAATTATGACTTCAAACTTGCCGGTGAGAAGAGGTTATTTGACATTAGCTCACTTGATGAATGGAGAACCCAAGCCTATGAGAATGCCAAACTGTTTAAAGAAAAAGTTAAAAGATGGCATGACAAAAGGATACAAAAGCGTGAGTTTAATGTAGGTGATTATGTGTTGCTATTCAACTCTCGTTTAAGATTTTTTGCAGGAAAACTTCTCTCCAAATGGGAAGGCCCTTACGTTATCAAGGAGGTCTATCATTCCGATGCCATAAAGATCAATAACTTTGAAGGCACAAATCCGAAGGTGATGAATGGTCAAAGGATCAAACATTATATCTCAGGTAATCCCATAAATGTTGAAACTAATATTATTGAAACCGTAACCCCGGAGGAATACATAAGGGACACTTTCCAGAATGTTTCAGACTCCGAAAAGGAATAGGTACGTGGTACGGTAAGTAAACCGACTCCAAAACAGTTCTAATGGAAATTTTTCTCCGTTTTGGAATATTTAAGAAAATAGGAAAATAAGAAGCAGTCTGGGAAGGACACGAGGCTTCCACGAGGGTGTGAGGCGTGCCCTACCCCCTGGGCGCGCCCCCTGCCTCGTGGGCACCCCGTGCGCTCTCCGGACTCCATTTTCTTGCACAATACTTCTTTTAGTCGGTAAAAATTCATTATATAAACTCCCAAAGGTTTTGGCTCTTGTATCACGCAATTATCCTCTGTTCTTGTTTCGAGCTGTTTTCTGTTAGGGTTGTCAAGGCCAGGCATCATGTCGCCCCCTCCTCCAATAATGGTGACAACGATGTTTGGCTAATGAAGACAGAGTTGAAGAGGGAAGAACCCATGGAGATCAACAAGGATGAAGGGATCAAGAAGGCCACGGAGGACCAAGCTCCGGCAGCAGAAGACATCCTTCAACTTGATCACAATCTTCTTACCCCAACTGAGCTCGAAGCTTTCAAGAAGGTTGAGTTAGCTCGTATACAAAACAAGTATCTCACACGTGAAAACATTTTGTTGAAGGAGCATAACATCGCACTCAAGGGCATTATCCGCAAGTTAGAGGACCTCCTACGCTCGATGTGCGACTATCCATCATCACCTCCATGTCCTTCACCGGCAAAAGAGATATAATCACATGGGTATGGGCACTCCCCTTGGCAACTACCAAGCTTGGGGGATGTGCCCCGGTATCGTATCACCATCACACTCCTGTCTTTACCGTTTTTCTTAGTTCGATCCTTTTGGTAATATCTTGATCTAGTAGAATAAAGTTTTAGTATGATTTAGTTTTGAGTTTTGCTTTATGATCCCTCTATGTAATCGAGTCCGTGAGCTATATAATAAAGATTAGTGTTGAGTCAAGGGCTTGATTATTTTGCTATGATCTTGAGGGAATAAAAGAAAAGAGAAAGAATAAAAAGAAATAAAGAGATCATATTGATCTTATGGAGAGTAATGACTTCACATATACAGAGTATGATGATTAAAAGTTGTTGAGAGTTGACAAACATAGCCTTGGTCATTGTTACAATTAATAGGAAGTAATAAAGAAAAAGAGGTTTCACATATAAATATACTATCTTGGACATCTTTTATGATTGTGAGCACTCATTAAAATATGACATGCTAAAGAGTTGTTGTTGGACAAGGAAGACAACGTAATGGGTTATGTTTCCTTATATCAGAAATAAAGTATATTGTCATGGATCATCCAACATGTTGAGCTTGCCTTTCTCCCTCATGCTAGCCAATTCTTTGCACCAAGTAGAGATACTACTTGTGCTTCCAATACCCTTAAACCCAGTTTTGCCATGAGAGTACACCATATCTACCTATGGATTGAGTAAGATCCTTCAAGTAAGTTGTCATCATTGCATGCAATAAAAATTGCTATCGTATGACTTATTAGTGTGGAGAAAATAAGCTTTATACGATCTTGTGATGTGGAAGAAATAAAAGCGACGGACTGCATAATAAAGGTCCACATCACAAGTGGCAATATAAAGTGACGTTCTTTTGCATTAAGAGTTCGTGCATCCAACCAAAAGCACATGACAACCTCTTCTTCCCTCTGCGAAGGGCCTATATTTTACTTTTATCTTCTACCCTTATGCAAGAGTCATGGTGATCTTCACCTTTCCTTTTTACATTTTATCCTTTGGCAAGCACACTGTGTTGGAAAGATCCTGATATATATATATATATATATATATATATATATATATATATATATATATATATATATATATCTAATTGGATGTAAGGTAGCATGAGATATTATTGTTGACATTACCCTTGAGGTAAAAGGTTGGGAGGCGAAACTATAAGCCCCTATCTTTCTCTGTGTCCGATTAAAACTCCATAACCACAAGTATTGCGTGAGTGTTAGCAATTGTGAAAGACTAAATGATAGTTGAGTATGTGGACTTGCTGAAAAGCTCTTATATTGACTCTTTCTGATGTTATGATAAATTGCAATTGCCTCAATGACTGAGATTATAGTTTGTTAGTTCTCAATGAAGTTTCTGATTCATACTTGCATTGTGAATAGATTATTACTTGAGCATAAGAAATCATATGACAATATCCATATATGTTGCTGTTATAAGAATGATCATGATGCCCTCATGTCCGTATTTTATTTTATCGACACCTCTATCTCTAAACATGTGGACATATTTATCGTTATCGGCTTCCGCTTGAGGACAAGCAAGGTCTAAGCTTGGGGGAGTTGATACGTCCATTCTGCATCATGCTTTTATATCGATATTTATTGCATTATGGGCTGTTATTACACGTTATGTCACAATACTTATGCCTATTCTCTCTTATTTTACAAGGTTTACATGAAGAGGGAGAATGCCGGCAGCTGGGATTCTGGGCTGGAAAAGGAGCAAATATTAGAGACCTATTCTGCACAGCTCCAAAAGTCCTGAAACTTCACGGAAGTCTTTTTTGGAATTAAAAAAATATTGACCAAAGAAACTACCAGAGGGGGGCCACACCCTGGCCACGAGGGTGGGAGGCGCGCCCTACCCCCTGGGCGCGCCACCCTGCCTCGTGGGCCCCCCTGGCAGGCCCCCGGTGCCCATCTTCTGCTATATGAAGTCTTTCGTCCGAGGAAAACTCATAAGCAAGCTTTCGGGAAGAAACTCCGCCACCACGAGGCGAAACCTTGGCGGAACCAATCTAGGGCTTCGGCGGAGCTGTTCTGCAGGGGAAACTTCCCTCTAGGAGGGGGAAATCATCGCCATCGTCATCACCAACAATCCTCTCATCGGAGGAGGGTCAATCTCCATCAAAATCTTCACCAGCACCATCTCATCTCAAACCCTAGTTCATCTCTTGTATCCAATCTTTGTCCCAAAGCCTCAGATTGGTACCTGTGGGTTGCTAGTAGTGTTGATTACTCCTTGTAGTTGATGCTAGTTGGTTTATTTGGTGGAAGATCATATGTTCAGATCCATTACACATATTAATACCCCTATGATTATGAACATGAATATGATTTCTGAGTAGTTACGTTTGTTCCTGAGGACATGGGAGAAGTCTTGCTATTAGTAGTCATGTGAATTTGGTATTCGTTCGATATTTTGATGAGATGTATGTTGTCTTTCCTCTAGTGGTGTTATGTGAACGTCGACTACATGACACTTCACCATTGTTTGGGCCTAGAGGAAGGCATTGGGAAGTAATAAGTAGATGATGGGTTGCTAGAGTGACAGAAGCTTAAACCCTAGTTTATGCGTTGCTTCGTAAGGGGCTGATTTGGATCCATATGTTTCATGCTATGGTTAGGTTTACCTTAATACTTATTTTGTAGTTGCGGACGCTTGCAATAGGAGTTAATCATAAGTGGGATGCTTGTCCAAGTAAGGACAACACCCAAGCACCGGTCCACCCACATACCAAATTATCAAAGTAACGAACGCGAATCATATGAGCGTGATGAAAACTAGCTTGACGATAATTCCCATGTGTCCTCGGGAGCGCTTTTCTCTATATAAGAGTTTGTCTAGGCTTGTCCTTTGCTACAAACAGGATTGGGCCATCTTGCTGCACTTTATTTACAATTGTTACTTGCTACACGTTACAAATTACCTTATCACAAAACTATTTGTTACCTATAATTTCAGTGCTTGCAGAGAATACCTTGCTGAAAACTGCTTGTCATTTCCTTCTGCTCCTCGTTGGGGTCGACACTCTTACTTATCAAAAGGACTATGATAGATCCCCTATACTTGTGGGTCATCACTCCTCATCGTGGTGGCCGCCGGGATGATGAAGAAGGCCACCGGAGATGATTCCCCCCTCCGGCAGGGTGCCAGAACGGGTCTAGATTGGTTTTCGGTGGCTACATAGCCTTGCGGCGGCGGAACTTCTAATCTAGGTTAACCCCGAAGGGTTTTGGAATATTTGTGAATTTATAGGGTAAAGAGGGGGTGCGGGAGGCCACCGAGGTGGGCACAATGCACCTGGGCGCTCCTGGGCCCCCAGGCACGCCCTAGTGGGTTGTGCCCCCTCAGGGCACCCCGAGGTGCTTCTTTGCCCCACTGTTGGTCTTCTGGTCCATAAAAAATTCTCTGTGAAGTTTCGTTGCATCTGGACTCCATTTGGTATTGATTTCCTGCGGAAACAAGCAAAAAACAGCAACTGGCAATGGGCACTGGGTCAATAGGTTAGTCCCAAAAATGATATAAAGTTGCTATAAAGTGATTGTAAAACATCCAAGAATGATAAAATAACAGCATGAATACTTCATAAATTATAGATACGTTAGAGACGTATCAGACGCAAGGGAAGGATGCTAAATGACTTGTTTGTTTTTGTGGATGAGGACTTGAGGAGGAATGTGCAGTCATCTTTGCATAATTGTATTTATAACCGAGTAATAATACGCTCCTAAGCGGGAAGCCGTTTAGGTTGTGATCGGTGTGAACAGGTTTGCAATTAAATATAGCGTGGTAGTAATTTGGAATGTGACAAGATGGAAGCTCAAAATTTATTGACGGTTCTAGTTTCAAAGTGCGGCACTATTCCCGGATGGCATAAGGTGGGCACGTGTTCTCGGCCATGGTGTAGCATACGCCATGGTACTTCTTTTTCTACTGCCGTGGACATGCAATAACTGGCACCGTTGGATACATATCTTACGGTTATTCGGGCGTTCAACAGGAATAGCCTCGTGGCGAGCAATAGACTAGTATTTTTTTTTTCACACGCATTACATCGACACATATCATCTCTCTCCCTCTTTCCCACGCACACACCTAGTCTCTTGGGACTTCTCGCACGCACCATCTCTAGCTCCCTAGGTCGATGCCACCCACATACACTTGTACTCTGAGTTTAGTACATTATACAGGAAGAGAAGAGATGCACGCACGCACTCGTCCTCTCTCACACACGCATCTGTAGCTACAAACTGTAGTGTTCTGAACCATCCGATTGGCTCTATCATAGGTTTCCCGTTGCTCCTTCGCCTTGAGATCGAGAAGTTTAAAACGCGGAGGCTAAGCTGGAGGCGCGAGGTTTTGGTTAATGTGTGGGCCGCACACGGCACCAACACGACACGAGCTTCGTCTGCCTGGTGCGCAGTCGGGTGAGTTGTCCAAGTATAGACACAACCAGGCCCTCCTTGGTATCTGCGCCTCGACTTATGCACAGAGAAATTAGGATCGGAGGGAGTACTACTAGGAGTACTACTACTTTCATGTGTCGCGTCAACTCGCACAAGTACCACTACTGCAGGAGACAGCTAACGCGACACTACGATCAGAGACCCTTTGCCGAAACTATGTTCGATGCAATAATCGCAAACGATGGTGTAAAAAACCGTCAAAAAAGGTGCAAAATGTTTGCGATGATGGCTGCATCAAACACGGTTAAGATTTTAGTTGCGTGTGCGATGCAGGGCATATGGTTAATCCATTCAAGTTGTCTGCGATGAGGCAGAACAACAGAAACTAGCAGCCATAACAATGTGTGTGCGATGCAGGACACACGGTTAATTCATTCAAACTGTTTGCGATGAGGTAGAACAACAGAAACGGGCAGCCATATCAATGTGTGTGCGATATACGGCATACGGTTAACTCGGACGAACTGTTTTCGATTACGTAACACAACAGAATGGTTCAACTTAACAAGATGTGTGTGATATGCAGCATACAGTTCACATGGATGAACTGTTTGCGATGAGCCAAAAGAACACAAACGGGTCGTGTAAACAAGATGTGTGTGATACGTGGCAAACAGCCGACTCGGATGAACTGTTTGCGATGAGAAATTACAACACAGACGGTCAATACAGTTACTTCGTGTGTGATTCTGTGTGTACAAAAAACTTTGAAAAATGCAAACTAGTTGCTTGCGGTGGCTAGGAGTATCGCACACGATGCGTCTGCGAGTACTCGTGTGCGATGATTAGTATGTTACACATACGTTTCCTTATGTGAACATGTGTGTGAATTTGTAATATGGACAGCTAATATGCAAATGCCATCTGGACATCGGGCACATGCTTAAACTCAATGAACTGTGTACGATACTAATACTTTCCATGAAAATTTATGAACTTGGGTAACAACATTTGAGTAACATATATATAGTGGTTACACTATTCGACAAAAGGAGGATCTTCGTAACACGGTTTTGACAACCATATGGTCCATATCTACATACTTAACATAGTAACAACTATCACATTTTAAGAGGCTAAGGGCCAACAACCATATGGTCCATATCTACATACTTAACATATATAGTAACATCTAGCACATTTTAAGAGGCCGAGGGCCAACAACCACAACTATCCACTGGAAGCAGGTTGATCACGGCGACTCGACATCTCGTCAATGAAAAGGAAGAGCCCTCCTGTGCCTTGGTAGAGCAGGAGTAGAACAGTGTCTCCAATTTTCCAATATGGATGCATTGCCACGAGAAGCGAGAACTTGTTAATTTGAATGGTTCCATTTTTGCGGGAAATGCAGGACCTTGCAATCACTTTGGCGTTATTAGCAGGCACAAGTGTAATTCGACCACGCTGGGAAATCGATCCAGGAACGGCTACAGGGGGCAATTTATGTTGACATGTAGAATAAAAAACAATCGTAACATATCGTTGAAGATATATATAGTTTATGAGCATCAACATTAAAATAAGACTTTTTACCAGCGCATTGTGCACACAATTGGTCTTGTTCAGTGTGTGCAACATAGGTCTAATTGATCCCATCCAAAATCCAGCGTTCATACGCTGTGCTATCTCTGTCAGATTATCAACAAAGTTTATGACATGCTTCAAGTCCTTCCAGTGAAATTTGGTACGCTTAGTAACATACAGATCGTTCACTATGCATCCAACATATCCTGCTTAAAAGGTGGAAAGGTATTATTTATTCAGAACATGGCAGAAGAATATATAGTGCGCATAAATTGGTAAACATAATTTCTTACTGCCTAGGAAAGGAGTCAGAATATGATATCACAATTGGTTGCTTAAATAGTGATCAATTGGTTGCTTAAATAGTAATATGACAGCATGGAGAAAGTTGAAAGGACACTAACCTCGATCAGACTTTGATCGGCTGATGACGTTGGGGAAGTAAACATCCATGTTAATTAGACCAGGCTGTGGTGCACGCACTAGAATTTTATTGCCAGCTTTCGGTTCATAACACTAAGACATTTTTCTCCAAAGGTCCGCATTAAAATAGGAGTCACCATTTTTATCAAGTTTTATGCTAACCGTCATTGTAAATCCATGTTGCGTTGTCGATAGGACAACCTGGGAGTCATCAGCAAAGTAAAGCCCAAGATTTCCTTCTACTCCTGTTCTTGCAAAGCAAGGGATGTACTGCTTGAAATGAAAATTAAGATCGTAAATTAGATATATTGAAATAACCGAGCAAGATGCAAATATGGGAGTAACTGATAGAACATATCCATATATAGATGCAAGCAAAGTACAAAAATATAGAATTAAAAATAGATAATGCAACAAAGATTTGATGCAAATATATAGATAATGTAGCAATAGACGGTATATGTTCACAAATTTAGGCCATGCCGACCGTGGTTGGTTGAGATTGAACATACCGAGCGCTCCCTGAAGTCATCCGGAATGGTGAGGTAGAACTTCGTTTCCGACTGCCCATGACCACAGTTGCCCGATTTGTGCTCGCACTGTGCACACATGAATGATCACCCACGAATCAGCTAGAACAAAAATGATTCCATAGCAATTTCCGCCGGTTGATTAACAGCGACGGACGGACTGCGATAAGAGATGAGTGAATATTTTCCTAATTAAGTTGTTACCTTCTCCCTGAGAAAAATCCCCGGCCCAATCCCGCAGAAAACCCCAGTCGACCAGAGTCTAGAATGTCTGTGCAGATAGGCGGCAGGAAGCGGTGGAGGCGAAATCCGGTGTCGTTTGGAGGGCGACCTACGCCCGCTGCCAAGAACCGTCGAGCTTAGGGTGCAGAGTTGCGGAGGAGTCCGCGGCGAGTGAGTGGGGACGAAGTGGGCGAGGGTTTTATTTTCCTTTTGCATGTGTGAGTGAACACACACGGTTCGCAGACGCGACGGAGATGAATCGTGTGCGATAGTAAATCACCGAGATTGAATGGGAATCCAAATTTCCTTTGTCCTTCATCCATGAGTTTTATACGATGAACATAAACCCTACTAATCACCGTGTTCAAATTCGACACTTTTCTGGGTTCATTTACAATATTTAGGGGATTATGTGCATTTTGTAGGCATTAATGCACGTAATTCAAATTCAAACAATTGGTGCATGAAAGGGTGCACAAGAACGGTCTGGAAAAACCATACTCGTGGTATTTATTAATTTCTCAAGCCTTTTACAAGGAATGGGCATAGATTTCAATTGAATGCGTGGCAATAGTCAACCACAAACGCGTCATTTGCTGGGTTATCAACTATAGAACAATGAAATATGTGCTTGAAAAACATGACGGCTGGCATCGTGCCATGGTATGGCCTCACCATGCCCTGGTTAAAAGCTGAGAAGGTTTGATTTATGTCATCATGCACGCCCTTCATAAATCGAACCATCACCGAGGAAGTTCAATGCTTTCGAGAGGGAAATCACCAAGATTGAAGGGGAATCCAAATTTCCGTCCTAGTTTGTCATTCAAGTTTTTTCCAATGATCAACATACCGCCTCAAATGAAACGTGTTCAAATTTGACATTTTTCCGAACTCATTTACCATATTTAGGGGATTGTGTGCATTTTCTAGGCATTAATTATGCACATAATTCAAATTCGAACAATCGGTGCATGAAAAGGTGCACAAGAACGGTCTGGAAAACCATGCTCGTGCTATACAAAAATGAAACACATGGTTGGAAAACATGACGCCTGGTGTGGTGCCATGGTATGGCCTCACCATGCCCTGGTAAAAATTGGAGAATGTTTTCCTTATGTCGTGATGCGCGCCTTTCATAAAACGAACCATCATCCGAGGAAGTTTCATGGTTTCGAGGGGGAAATCACCAAGATTGAAGGGGGATCCAAATTTCCTTTGTCCTTTGTCCACGAGTTTTTTCTATGATGAGCATACAACCTGCAAATCACCGTGTTCAAATTTGGCACTTTTCCGGGTTCATTTGCCATATTTAGGGGATTATGTGCATTTCCTAGGCATTAATGCCCATAATTCAAGTTCAAACAATCGATGCATGAAAGGGTCCACAAGAACGGCCTAGAAAACCATGCTCGTGCCATTTAGTAAATTCTCATGCATTTTACAAGGAATGGACAGATATTTTGATGAAATGTGTGGCAATAGTCAACCACAAATGTCTATTTGTTGGGTTTTCAACTATAGAAAAAATGAAATAAATGCTTAAAAAACATGATGCCTGGCATGGTGCCATGGTATGACCTCACCATGCCCTGGTGAAAATTTGATATAGTTTGGCTTATGTCGTCATGCACGCCCTTCATAAATCGAACCATCACCGAGGAAGTTCCATGCTTTCGAGAGGGAAAATCCCCAAGATTGAAGGGGAATCCTAATTTTCGTCCTAGTTTGTCATTCAGTTTTTTCCAATGATCAACATACCGCCTCAAATGCAACGTGTTCAAATTTTACATTTTCCCGGGCTCATTTACCATATTTAGGGGACTGTGTGCATTTTCTAGGCATTAATGGAAATAATTCAAATTCAAACAATCAGTGCATGAAAAGGTGAACAAGAACGGTCTGGAAAACCATGCTCATGTTTGTTAGCACATTGTCATGCCTTTTACAAAGAATGGGCAGATAGTTGAAGGAAATGTGTGGCAATAGTCAACCATAAACACGGCGTTTACTTGATTAACAACTATACAAAAAATGAAACACATGGTTGGAAAACATGACGCCTGGTGTGGTGCCATGGTACGGCCTCACCATGCCCTGGTAAAAATTGGGGAATGTTTTCCTTATGTCATGATGCACGCCTTTCATAAATCGAACCATCACCGAGGAAGTTTCATGGTTTCGAGGTGGAAATCACCAAGATTGAAGGGGGATCCAAATTTCCTTTGTCCTTTGTCCACGAGTTTGTTTCTATTATGAGCATACAACCTGCAAATCACCGTGTTCAAATTTGGCACTTTTCCGGGTTCATTTTCCATATTTAGGGGATTATGTGCATTTCCTAGGAATTAATGCGCATAATTCAAGTTGAAACAATCGATGCATGAAAGGGTCCACAAAACGACCTAGAAAACCATGCTCGTGCCATTTAGTAAATTCTCATGCCTTTTACAAGGAATGGACAGATATTTCGATGAAATGTGTGGCAATAGTCAACCACAAATGTCTGTTTGTTGGGTTTTCAACTATATAAAAAATCAAATAAATGCTTAGAAAACATGACGCCTGGCATGGTGCCATTGTATGACCTCACCATGCCTTGGTAAAAATTTGAGAAGGTTTGGCTTATGTTGTCATGCACGCCCTTCATAAATCGAACCATCACCGAGGAAGTTCCATGCTTTCGAAAGGGAAATCCTCAAGATTGAATGGGAATCCAAATTTTCTTCGTTCTTTGCCCTGGAGTTTTTTCTACGACGAACATACACCCGGCGAATCACCGTGTTCAAATTTGGCATTTTTTGGGCTCATTTACCATATTTAGGGGATTATGTGCATTTTCTAGGCATTTAGCGCATATAAATCTAATCCAGCTACAGGTGCACGGGTGTGATGTGAGGGACGTGGATTGCCGTTCGATCACGGCGCATCCAACGGTGCACACGAGTGATCCGCGTGGCTGGGGTTCCGGCCAATCATAACGCAACACACAATAGGCTCGGCGCACACTATTTCCGGAAGCGACGGAGATGAACCGTGTGCGATAATGAACGAGCAAAATTGTAAGGGAAGCCAAATTTCTGTTGTCGTTTGTGGTTGAGCTCTTGAATACCACCGCACTGTACGGCTGCCTGGCCCCTCCATCCTAGAGCTCTCTCCAGGCGTCATCCATGGCACCGCGACGCACAGTAACTGGTAAGGAAGCGATGGCATCCCGCCGCGCCGCATTCCTCGCCGCGCCGCATTCCTCGCCGCCCGCGACCGCACACATGGTAAGGAAGCGATGGCATCTCGCCACGCCGAGTTCATTGCCGCCGGTGGCCAGACAGTTACATGGGCGAACTTTGATTCTGCCATGGCCCAATGGGTGGTGGATCTAGAGGCAGCCACAGCCGCATAGAAGGAGCGGAAAAGGCAAAATCAGTCAGGAAAAGAGAGTCCCGCCGCCGCAAGAAAAAAGCGGGCGCACGCCATGGTGAGGAGAGCTTGGCGGAGATCAAAGCACAGTGGGCTGCCGCCTGCAAGGCCGGGAAGGAGAACGCCGACGTCTGGCCAGCATGCCCTAATGGCAGCATGTGAGAAGTAGTTTAAGTTTGTAGTATTAGAGCAAATTACCAGTAGTACTTTAAGTTTGTAGTATTAACGTACAATGTCGGTAAGAGCATCCTTTGAGGGCTTTGAGCGTTGATTAGCATGTGTGCCCGTATGCATTTTTTGCGTTAATCATTAGATGATCACAAAACACACGGTTTCCATGCCGTACCCGTCTGCGTTTTTTGCGTTAATGACCCATAAGTCAGTTACCTGTGCGATATTTCCTAATAAAACAGGCGTACCATTGACCGAAAAAATCAAGTACAAGTGTATTTTACGCGCTTCGTCTGTGTTGTGTGTTTCCCCCACCCAAGTTTCAAATTTCGCACCAAAATTTTCATTAGGCGCGCGATTTCAGAATTTATTCCTCCAACCACATCCCCTTCCCCTCAGTATCCCCCTCCCTGGCGCCTCCCCCTACCGGCATCTCAAACCGCCGCCGCCGCAACACAGCTTCAACCACATCTACATTTTGCTCGGATCCAGTTAGGTAACCCACCGATCTCTATCACGTCCCCGACTCGATTGCTTAAATGGCGACTGTGAAACATCCTAATGCCTCCAAATTCCCCCACCCCGCCAGGAGCTGATGGCGGTCCATGGCGCGATGGCCGCTGAGCATGTTGACCCGGAGGAACACCTTGCCTCCGCCGCCGCCGCCGACATGGTGCAATCTCTGGCCCACATGAAGTCCCCCAGCGACTACCCCCCAGGACTTAACAGGTAAGATCTGAGCAGCTAAATCTTACCAATACCACTTGCAACGGGTATGATTTGTATGGTTGATGTATTAAGCATGTTCGTGCCTTGTTTATTTCAGTACTACACATTGTGTGATGTTCAAATATTACCATGTCCAGCTCAATTTCACCAATACCAGCAACAAACTTACAATACATGACTCAGGATATCACCAGAGATGCTGCCCATTTGCTATTTTTAGTGGATGCTAACCCTATTGCACTTAACATGCCTGTCCATGTACTTACGCAGGGTCATAATGGCTGATGCTTTTGTTTGCCGTCGAGGTGAGCTGCATCCCATGTCTTACAGTATTTCACATAATTTGTGCAATTGCAGTTTCACTTCTACCCATTTACTGGTTGCGTGTAGGTACACATGTCAAAGGAACTGATCCATGCTTTGACTCGGTGGAACAGCCCGCCTCCGCCGTCGCTGACTTTGGGCGAGCTCTGTCCCAGATGAAGTGCCCCAGCAACTACTTCTCAGGACTTACCAAGTATGTACTCACCAGTTCAATCTTGCCAATACCAGTTGCAATTAATGGCTATGTTCTGTACGGTCGATGTATTAAGCATGTTCTAGTAAACATGCCTAACACGGTTTTGCTACTTTCCCTACCTTTTTGTAGACATCTGGGCCATTCTCTGCTCTGGCAGCACCTGCCTTGTGATGTTTAACTATGCCAATTGCATTTTTATCAGTACCGGTTTCAATGTCTATTAAGCCTGTTGCAATTAACAGTTGAATCCATTTTTAAACAGTTGCATTTCAATGGCTACAAACTTACAAAACATGACTTAGGATGTTGTTAAGCCTGTTGCAATTAACAGTTGTATCCATTTTTAATCTGTCCATTTGCTACCATGCTACTCTCCGCAATGAAGATATACTAGAGATGCTGCCCCATTTGCTTTTTTTGGTGGATGCTAACCCTGTTGTACTTAACATGCTTGTCCATGTACTTACGCAGGGTCATAACGGCCGATGCAATTGTTTACCATCAAGGTTAGCTGCATCCCATGTCTTACAGTATTTCACATCATTTGTGCAATTGCATTTTAACTTCTACCATTTACTGGTTGCATGTAGGTACACATGTCAGTGGCACTGATCTACGCTTCGACCCGGAGGAATAGCTCGCCTCCGCCGCCGCTGACTTTGGGCGGGCTCTGGCCAAGATAAGTGCCCCAGCAACTACCTCTCAAGACTTACCAAGTATGTACCCACCAGTTCTATCTTAACAATACCAATTGCAATTAATGGCTATGTTTTGTACTGTCGATGTATTAAGCATGTTGTAGTAAACATGCCTAACACGTTTGAGCTATTTTCCCTACTTTTTATAGACAACTGGGCCATTATCTGCTCTGGCAGCACCTGCCCTGTGATGTTTAACTCTGCCAATTGCATTTTTATCAGTACCGGTTTCAATGGCCATTAAGCCTGTTGCAATTAACAGTTGTATCCATTTTTAAAGAGTTGTATTTCAATGGCTACAAACTTACAAAACATGAATTAGGATGTTGTTAAGCCTGTTGCAATTAACAGTTGTATCCATTTTTTAACCCATCCCTTTGCTACCGCACTACTCTTTCGAAATGAAGATATCACTACAGATGCTGCCGTTTTATTACCATTTGCTATTGTTGGTGGATGTTAACCCTGTTGTAGTTAACATTGGCTTTTCATGTACTTACACAGGGCTACAATGGGCGATGCTGTTGTTTGCCGTCAAGGTTAGCTGCATCCCATGTCTTATACACCATCTATTCCTAAATATAAGTATTTTTAGAGATTCCAATATAGACTACATAAGGAGCAAAATGAGTGAATCTAGGTTCTAATCTAAGTTATATCTATAATTCTATATACATCCGTATGTAGTTCATATTGAAATCTCAAAAAAATACTTGTACATAGGAACATAGGTAGTTGTATTTTACATCATTTGTGCAATCTCAATTTAGCTTCTAACATTTACTGGTTGCTTGTAGGTACATATATGAGGGGTACTGATCCATGTTTTGATCCCTTTTGCGTCTGGGGCAATGAGATATTCATGAACAAGCATCAAGTGAGGAAACTAAGAAAGATTGTTAGGCGAAAGAAACGGGTGATTGGAATTAAGATCTTTATTTACACTTTGTCGAAGACAACAGTGAGCTTTAGGATGGTAAGTAATGTGTTGCCTTTTCCCCTGCCCACAATAATTTACTCTATTAGACCTCAGTATCTGATATTTTTCTCTTTTCAGTGGTTTCTGAAGCTATTTACCGATGATTACCTTGCAAACTACATGACCGGAGTGGAGGCAACTAAGGTTAAAGTATATAATTCATGCTACCATGATAATGCTCTAGAAGTCTTCCTAAAGGCGGTGAAGGATGGGCGGGCGATCTTCACAAGGGGTTGGACAAAAGTGGTTCGTGCCTATGGCATGCAGGAAGGCACATTATGGGCATTCCGCTTCTTCAACACCGTCGGCAGTCAAAATGATTTACACTTGTCTCTTCACCTTTACCGCCTTTAAATATTGCGGTTCATCATAGTTAATTGCTGCCTAATCCTATAATTACTGAACATATTGTACTGGCAATTTTATTTATGGATTCGTTGTTGAACCATTGTGCTGAGAATTTGAATTGCACGTTTCGTATTTCAAAATTTCCAATTAGAATAATAAATTACAGGCAAAAATAAAAATAGAACAGACGGTCATGGACCTTTGCAAACGGTTCTAGCAGTAAAAGCGCTTGCGATGGATAGCCCAATGCCACACAGTTTTCTACATCAAATCGTGTGTGATGTAGTTAATGAAAGCAAACAGTTAACCAAGGCAGAACGTGTGTGATAGTTACACCTTTCACACACGAGCGTATACATAAAATCGTGTGGGATGTGCATCCGAACGGAAATGTTTTCCCTGGATTGACTGTGTGGGATGTACATAAGAACGGAAACATATTCCTTGGATTGACTGTGTCTGATATACATACGAACGGAAATGATTTCCTGGGATTCACCGTGTGGGATGTACATACCTACGGAAATGATTTCTGGGATTTACCGTGTGGGATGTACATACCAACGGAAATGATTGGGTTTTGATGCCTCGCCCGATCGCACACGGCCCCAGCCTGGGTCCCAGGAGGGCCTATCCCCGACGATTTTTGGGTCGTGTGGGAAGGACACCCTATCACACACACTCACTTGGCGACGGTTCCAAATGCCATCGCGAAAAGGGGTAAAAACCCGTTTGTTTAGGACCGACGCGCACCAATGTACACTTCCGGAACAAACAAGCATATAAGCTATTATAGTTCTTACCCAAAGGATCTTTATATCCAACAGACACAAAATATCCATTCGACTTTTGGAAATTACTTTAACTACTGATCCGATGTTGAAGTAATTGCTGCATCGCCACCAAAACCCACCATCTCTTATGCTAAAGTAGACGGGGCAAACCCCCAAATTAGCATACTACTAAGATAAACAGAAGGCACTATAGAATCATTAGGAGGTGAGCTTGTCAATCTGAATGTGGAGGGACACCGTCCTCGACAACCTAGCCCTGGCCAATAGCCTGGGCGGAACTGTGAAGAAGGTTAGCTCTTGCACGGCGACGTCGCCGGGATCCTTGCTGCTTGTCACCTCCATTTCCACCTTGACGGCGTCGGCCTTGACTTTGGGCTCCCCCAGCGGGCCATTTGCCCACATCTTGGCCATGTAGTGCGGCAGTGGGGATGCCCCCGCTCTGATGCAGACGACCGACACGGTGATAGGCGCGCCGATATCAAGCACGCCGCTGACCAAGAAAAACGCGCGGTCGTCCTCCTCCGCGAACAGCAAGAGCCATGGCTCCGACTGTGGCACTTGCAGCTGGAGCACCTTGCCGTACTGGATCCTGTGCATGGACATGGGATGCACGGTTCTGATGTGGTGGGAGAGCGCCGGTGGTAGGCCTTTTTAGCCGCAGACGGGCACGGGGCATTTGCAGGACGCGAGCAGACACATGCTCTGGTGATCGGCGAGCTAGTGGTAAGTGATGTAGAGCCCACAACCTTCATGCGGGCACTCCACCCTCACTGAGGAGAGGACGACGTCCACCGCCGTGTTCCGCACGTCGAAGCCAACGTCGTGCTCGCACTTCTGGCACTGCGGCTGGTTCCCGGGGCACTCACTGCGGCAGTCCATGCAGGCCAGGTGCCCTTCATTGCACTGCACAAATCAATCGAACAACACATCAATCAAGAAACCTGCACCTTGCTCAATCAGGCGAATGGATGAGGTGTATTCGAACCTCATACACTGGAGGCTTCAAGGGACGGAGGCACAAGGGGTAGTGGAGCAAGGTGAGGTCCATAGAGACCATGGAGAGCCCCATAGTCAGGTCCTGTTCCGTCGGCATGATCTCGCCCTCCTCGTGTACAACCATCTCTCGCTTTAGGCTCGGGGCATTACAAAGCTTTACCATCACATATTCATACTACTTCAAGGTGCATTAAATCAACACATACAAGTAACAAAAGGAAAGTCACGGCATGCATGCATGCGTTGTAATTAATGCATCGGTAAACGCAAATTATTGAAATATATCGAGTGCACTGCTTTGATGTGCCGCGTCAACTCATACAACAACGAGAAGTTTTATTACAACGCCCTCTCCCTCACCCATGAGCGTGGTGTCACTACTAGGAAAATGCTTATAGACAGTAGCATAGTAGTAGCGCCTTTTATAATAAAGCGCTGCTACTACTTATTAGTAGCGCTTTTTATAAAAAAGCCATACTACTATGCACTTAGCAGTAGCGCTGTTTTAGTAAAAAAAACGCTACTACTACAATTGCTAGGCCATTGCCGGCAGGCCAGGCATAGTAGTGGCGCTTTTATGTATGAAGCGCTGCTGCTACCGGACGTAGCAGTAGCGCTTTCTAGATATAAGCGCTACTACTACGGGCTCTATCCAGCCCAACGGCCCGCACTCGACCTCTCTCCCACTCCCCCGCCCTCACAAACTCACTCGCCTCTCTCCGCTGTCGTCGCCGCCGCCCTCCCCCGCGCACTGCAGTCGCCCGCGCTGGAGCTCTCCCACCGGCCGCCCTCGCCCGAGCCGGCTCTGCTCCCCCGCCGGCCACCCTCCCCCGCGCCGGCCTCGTCCCCCGCCGGCCACCCTCGCCCGCACCGGCTCTGCTCCCCCGTCGGCCTCCTCCCCGCGCCGGCCTCCTCCACCACCGTGAGGTACTCCTCCTCCCTCCATTTAGTTCATTAGGTTACGTAACTTAGGTGAATTTAGATTAATTAACTTAGGTGAATTTAGTTAATTAACTTAGGTGAATTTTAGTCAATTAACTTAGATGTTTAGTTTATAGAAAAAATTCAATATAGTTCTTTTACTGTTTTTAGTAAGTGTTTAATAGAATTAGTTAGAAAATTAATAGAAGTAGTTAAACTAGTTTATTTTTAGTAAGTACTAGTTTATTTTATTTATAGTAAGTGCTTAGTTGAACTAGTTGAATTAATAAAACTAGTTTATTTTTAGTAAGAAAATTTAGGTATATGAGATTTGATGATCTAATTAAAATTTTACTATAGAACTAGTTTATTTTTAGTAAGAAAATTAATAGAACTAGTTTATTTTTTAGTTAAACCAATTATTCCCGCATCGACGTCGACAACGCCTATCCCGCATCCTCGTCATCGACTTGGCGGAGGAGGCCTGGGCTTGGTGAGGAGCCATGTCCGGGACTGGGCTCCGCTGGGCTGGTACTTGGAGGTGCTACCTTCCGGGGGGCTTAGCTTGGTAAGGAGCCAGCCCGTCATTGACCTGAACCTTCTTTGGTGGCGGTCGCATGGGCCAGTGATGGTGCGGAGGCTTGAGGATCCCGTGGAGGTGGTACGTCACCGTGTTAGCGAGGAGGACGAGCACGTCCGCCGCTACATGGTTGCGTTGGAGGGCAGGTTCTCCAATACCTGGGAGGTTCTTCAGGGATCTCACTGGAGCTATGATCCTGTGATGGTTCCTTCTCTTTGGGTGTCCACAGCCCGCGCCGATACCCGTCGTTCGCTACGGTTTTAGTTGTATTAGTGATGTTATATGTATGAGACTATTCGAGATCTATTAGTGATAATATTCAATGATGTACGGAGGAAAGAGATGGTTTAGTTTTGCTTATTGAATGAATGCTAATTTGAATACTAATTTATTTATGATTTGGTTTTGCTTATTGAATGCTCAAATTGGAAAACTACTCCATCAAGTTTGAATGCTCATATGATGTAGATATAAACATGTATATCTTGTGTTGCTCAAATAGGATATGTGTTTGCCCAAGTGGCCGGCCATGTTTGCAGGTTACACCTCCTATAGTGGCCTATGTTTTGCTGGAGTGTTGATTAATTTCCATTCCGGCAAATTTCAGGCGCTCGATATGTCCTTTCTAGCAAAGGTCATGCTGTATTTTTCCGTGAATTCTGGCATGACTTGTGCTAGAATATGTAGGAAATATCGAGTGGCCTGGATTTTCTCGAAAAATAATTAAACGACATTTCGGGTTGACTTTAAGTCTGTCGAGGCTCCATCACCGAAGGTTGAAAAATCAATGAGGGAGTGTATCCACCATATATGAGAGAGGACGAAGAAGCCCGACTGTTGTCGTGGGGGTCGTTTTTCCTTCTTCTCCTTGTGCTAGACCTTTGTAATGCACTAGGGGAAGGAGGAATAACGACCATCACCGACGGTCGAAAAATCTATGAGGGAGTGTATCCACCATATATGAGAGAGGACGAAGAATCCCGACTGTTGTCGTGGGGGTCGTTTCTCCTTCTTCTCCTTGTGCTAGAACTTTCTTATGCACTAGGGGAAGGAGGAGTAACGACCATCACCGACGGTCGCAAATGTCAGGGAGGAATCAGTGAGGGAGAGTCTCCACCATATAGACTCGGCACACCGATAGTCAACCCGTGATGAATAATAATGATCTAATTTATTTTTTATATTACATATATTGAATTGTACAAGTTTAATCTTTGAATTATGAACGTAGGAAATGTCGTCATCGGATGACGAAAGTCTCCCGGGGAAGTGCAGCTGGTGCAACGACGATCGAGGTCTGTGCGACAGGCCTCACCTGGACGAAGATCGGTGCTTCAGCATTAAGCTCCAGGAGACCTTCGATGTTGAAACGGTACGCAACGATGACAAGTGTTTTTTCATAATTAATTAAGCACGACTTCAACTATTTCAACATGTAATTTTCATCTTTTACAATTTGACTAGCTTATCCCATGCCATGCAAGACGCTATGTCTTGGAGAGGATGGGTTTTTAAGACCATGAAAGTTTCGAAACAAAGAAAAATCACCTAAGGACCTATCATGATATGGATTTTGAAGTAAATCTGTATAATTCTAAGAGCGTAACCCATTTTGGTTGCAAAAATTGGGAAGCACTTTGCAAGATGTATGATTTTGATGAGGGTATGCTTGTCACCATGGATCTTGGTGATCCTGACATCGACCAAGACAATATGGACATTTGGGTCCTTGTTGATACGCTTCCAATTCTACCGTTATGTGAGTTTCTCAAACATAGTTATTAACTAATTTATATTGTTCATTTCAAAATAGTTGACAACTTATTTTCATTGTTCAAACAATGTGCGGAACATGGTAGACAGAACCTACTACACCGATGGATCTGAGTTAACTTATCAGGAGAAAAATCATCTGGTTGCATTTTGTACTAATCTTGAGAATTACAATATCTATTATAAAACTCCTCCACATTATGGTCAATACGTGCCACTAGTGCACGTGTTGAACTACGGTAACATCCATGGAGATGCCATGGTAAGATTTTTTAGTATTACGACATCCGTGCATCTTTTGCATAAATTCTTTTAAAACATAACTACATTGCTAACTATGAAGTTATTACTATGTTTTTCAACAGAAAATCCCGAATGATTGTGTGCCTCATCTGATGTATCAGAATGCTCACCTTGATGTTTTGAACATACGGCCAGGTCATCCTATGAATCTCACCTGTCCATATCAGATTTCTAAAATAAGTGGAGACATGAAAATCAAAGAATGGAAAAAATGTATGGACAATCGTAAGGAGGTACTTGGAAGCAACATTGTGCGAAAGGCAAGAATTGAAGACAGGATAATCTCCATTCTCCATAATGGAGAGTCAGGGCCTATCTTGTTTTATGCTATTTTACCTAAGAGAAGGTAGTAAGTCCTAGTTAATAATACTCATGATCATGTGCTAACAACAACTAAGTAGGATTGGTTAGATGACTATGATGATGATGTGGTATCGAGTTGAAGTTGTATGATCGATGATGATGAGTATGACTTGTTAATATGATACCAATGATGAGTTATTTATTATTATGATCGATGATGCATGATGCTAAGTTGTTATATGAGCATGATTACTTATTATATATAATAGTGGGTGAAATGAACCTGGATTAGATTCAAGTGAAGCCAACATGTGGTGCACATCGAAAGTACTACTAATCCAAACTAGATCAAGTTTGGATTATAGTAGTACTTTCGACATGCACCACATGTTGCCTCCACTTGAATCTACTCCATGTTCATTTCACCCACTGTTATATATAACAAGTAATCATGGTCATAAAATCATATGATGAAAGTACTGTATATAAAACCACACAATGAAAATAAGCTATATTTTTAAAAATACAGGAAAATTTAGCAGCATTGCTTTTTAGAACAAGCGCTACTGCTACTTACAAGTAGCAGTAGCACTGTCTAGAGGAGAGCGCTACTGATAACTAGGTATAGCAGTAGCGCTCCCTTTCCAGCGCTACTGCTACTAGTTAGCTCTAGCGCCTTAGTGGTAGCGCTGGACCCAGCGCTACTGCTATGCATATTTCAAGTGCTACTACTAGGGTTTTCCCTAGTAGTGTGTCTCGTAGGACTAGGAGAAGCTTTCACTACACGCTCTCCCTCCCGCACGCGGTGGACATGCAGCAGTTAATTTGGTGTCAGATGGCTAGAAGGATACTGTAGTACTCCACTACAGTAGTACCATCATTGTTCGACTTCCCAAAGAGGCGAAGAGCCAAGCGCAACCCGGATGCTCGTGTGGCAGTTTCGTGTGTAGAGTAGTCTAGGATAGCGTGTATAGTGCCACTAAGCTTAAAATCGTTGGAGTCGGCTCCATGCTATGAGGCCGTCTTGAAGCATTTTTTTCATTAAAATAATCTTCTGTCCCTACCTGTCATCCTGGTGATTGTAGTTTGCACGCTCATCTGGTCAAGACATGAATATATATTTTAATTTGTGGTGGGGTAAATGTTAGAGGTTGCACCAAATATATTGTACACTGCGGGTCTTTTAGCCAAGTTTAGAGGCAAGCATGTGAGGCCAGTGCTATGATGTGTCGCGTCAACTCGTACAATGAGGAGAAGCTTGATTTTACTACTACACGCCTTCTCCCTCGCCCATGCGCGCGGTGGCTCGCACACGAGGATATGCTTTTGCTTACTACAACAAGCTATCCCTCCCGCATGCGGTGGACGGACATGCAGCAGTTGATTCGATACTGTAGAAGTAGTAACATCATTGATCGTCTTCTCGAAGAGGCGAAGAGCCAAGCGCAAGCCGAACGTGGCAGTTGCGAATGCTCGTGTGGCAGTCTTTGTGTAGGGGTGTGGCGTGGTGGGGAGCCTTGGAGCATGCATATAGCCAAGCTCTTGCATGAGACAAAATTGCTATATAAGCAAGCTATAAGCCCACTATTGTGGTACTTGCTAGTATAGCCCTGTAAACCAGAAAGGAGTATTTTCCTTTCTAGAGATTTCAACAAGTGACTACACCCTAAATAAATGGGCGAATCTACACCGTAAATAAATATGTAGTTCTCTCGTTTTCCTCTCCGCCTTGGTCGTGGTGCACAATATTGAGTATACTACTACTGACTAGTCTTTTTTTGACACACATTTACGTTGATACGGCTTGAATGCCAACGACGCAGAGGGTAGCGGTCCCCGAAACGTTGAACGGTTCAATGATGCCTCCGCATTCAATTAGCATGCAGAGGTAGGAGTAAGTAATTGGAGAAGCATTATGAAGCCAGCACGATGTGAATGCAACGCGGTTTGGACTCTCATATAAAGGCGCCCCACCACTCCAATCCGTCTACTCCTAGTCTCTGCGCAACACTGCCCACTCCAATCCAAGACCAAGACCAAGTGACCATAAGCCACAACACCCATGGCGTCAATGGACGCGTGCGGCAGTCGGCTGTGCCAGGTCGTCCAAGACACCGACCTACTACCCCGCACCTTGCAGTGTTTCCAGACGGTGCTGGCAACCGCTGGTGTCATAGCCCTCGTCGACGCCGGCTTCGCCTCTGGCATGTGCCAGATGATGGTCGACTCCATTCGCAGGTTCACCGCCATCAAGAAGCGCGTGGACAACCATGCCGTATTGCTCCAGCCCGCGCGTCCAGGCTACTCATTGCCTGCCACCCTCATCGGCCTCCAAGGTGACGAACTCTTTGAAGCACGGGTGGCCCTGCAGCTGACGGAGGTCGCGACGAAGAATGTGCACCTCGAGGCCACGCTCGCCGTGCAGCACCTCACCATGCAAGAAACCGTCAATATGCACAGCTGCGTCTACGAAGAAATCGTCTACATAGGCCACTACAAGGCCAGCGAGGACAGAAAGACGTTGGCTTACTTCAAGCGGCTAGAATCTTTGGATGCCATTGTTCAGAAGCATGTCAACCTGGCCACGAAAGCCGCTGCTACTTAGCCGTCGTTCGGTGGGCTGGCGCCCTGAGTCGCGGAGGTGGACGTCGTCGATGGATGCATCTTTCTTCTTGCCTCCTGTAACCAGCACTGCATCGCCTCATGGCCTTAATGTTTTATTAGTAGTATATGGAATTTTTATTCCAGTCGTAACGTTTTCACTATGAGGTGGGGCCACAGTTGAGCAAACCGACCATCGGCAAATCCCCACCCCGCCTACCGAGCGTCGGCTGAGTTTAGAATTAGAAGAGAGAAACAAGGGAGAAGAGCTAGCTGTAGCACGGACGATGTTGTCAGATGGGACTCGAGTTGATAGAATAGGAGTACTGAGCACTCGTACCTCTTTTTTTAGGGAAAAGTAGTCGTACGTCTAGTACCACTAGATGGGTGCGTGCCACCTATACCTGTCATCACTTTAGGTCTCCTTTTCGAACCGCAGCTATGCTTCATAGTACATATTTTTTCACGCATTTATCCTCCTATATGTACTCGTAGGCTATTTCCACGTGCTCCCTTTCGCTGACATGTGGGACATAGAGCATCTGGGTCGTAGTGCATGCATGACTCGGAGCATATGCAACCATGCCGGGGTACTTTACATTTCAGACCTCATGAATTACATGCAAACCCCCCACAAAAGAATAAATAAATGAATGAATTACTACATGAAACCGGATTATTTTCATAGAAACCGGAGCATGTTCATTAAATTTTGGACATAACACCTTTATAAAAAACGACCGGACCTAAACCAGTATAAGGGCCTCTTTGATTCGCAGGACACTGAAAACACAGGAATGGGGAAAGTATGATGGCGATGAACCGAGACAAGGAAAACTCTAACTTAGTTAGAGGTTAGAGTTAGATTCTAACCCCAAACTAACCCTGAACTAACTCTAACCAAAGAGGTGTTTGGACGACAGGGTTAGATTGACAATAAAAGCTCTTTCTCAATCATTTGTCTACTTTGGACCCTATTTCCTGCAGGATTTGGTGTGGCCAGCTCTTGTGTGGCCTCCTCCCGCTCACAATTGGCATAAACGAACCATCTTTTACAAATCAAGCACTACAAAAAAAGACACTTCCGTGATGATACGTGTTTGTCACAGTAGGTCACGTTTTCTGTCATGCATGTACATCCATGATGATTTTATGACAGAATCAAGATAGTCATACATGTGCTGTCATAGAATTGTTCCATGACATTACGAAAATTATAATCACGGAAGTGTCCACTTCCATGACGATAAATCATGTGTCATAGAAGTGCTTTTGTCAAGGGTGATAGACACGTGGCATCCACCATAACGGGTCGCCGTTAAGCTGGTCCGGTTTTGGATCCAACCCGTTAACAGCCCGGACCAATGATGATTTTCCATGTGTAAAATTGTCATTGGCCGGAGGAAACACGTGTTGGCTCACAGTTGGGACAGATGTCATCCATTCATTGGACAGGAGGTGCCTATGATACGTCGACACGTGGCATGTCCCAATAGAGGCCCGTTCCGGCGAAAAGGCCGGCCTGTTTGACTTGGTCAAATGGTAACGGGCTGGCCCATGGAAAGCATGTTAACGGCATGTCCGTATATAGCCCATTTTCGGCCCGCTAACTCACGACCCGTTATGGCCTACCGGAATTAAGCCCAGTAGCTTCATATGGGCCGTGGAATATGATTCCAACCTGTTGTAACTTCCGGCCCATGTATGGCCCATGATGTCTTTCGGCCCATACGAGGCCATTTGTAACTTTTGGCCCATTAACGGCCCGTGGTGAATCTGGCCTGCAATGAATAGTGTACCACTTTATACCCATTAACGACCCATTATTCCATTGGGACGTTTCCAACCCGTGTTATCTTTCGGCCATCTAAGGGCCCATTTATTCTTGGGCTTATTTCCAGCATTCGGTTACTTACGGCCCGTTACTGGCCTTTTCTGATTGTGGGGCCAAATTCAGCCCGTGGTTACAATCGACCCATTAATCTGTTGGGCCGTTTTCATAGTGTCATCAAATACGGTAGATTAACGACGGCCCATTATGGCCGGCCCATGAACGGACGATTCCAAATCTAGCTCGTTTACAGCCCATAATGCGGTCTGTTATTGGCCCATGTTTGGTCGATCGATCATACGGTTCATAGAAGGCCCATTGATGCTATGACCCGTAGAAGGCCCATAATTTCTACGACCCTTAGAAGGCCCATTGTTTCTATGGCCCACAGGTGGCCCATGGTAACTACAGTAAATATGTAGCCCATGGTTATTGTGGACTAGTTTTAAAAAATAGGTTATTGCGGCCACTAGCAAACCGCGGAAAAAGAACTGCACTGACTACAAGCAAACAAATAAACAAGACAACAAGGAAATAAATAAGCAAGCAACTTACGCTAGGCTATCACGGCTATTACACATATTACATCCACTTGGCATCAAAGTTTGCCACCAGTGCAAATATAGGGAACAAAGCCGCATATCATATACATCGGCTGTCAAACTTGGCGACCAGTGCAAATAAACGCCACAGCAAAACAAGTCTAGAACTGAAACCACTTCAGAAGAGCTCAAGAAATAATATCCTGGGTACCCATAATACTGGCAAGATGCTTAGCAAGCTTATTTACTTTCTCTTGTTTGGCGCTTAAATCCTCCAGCACTTGTCGTTGCACAAGAAAGTATGCATCTGAATTCTGCAGGGACTTCCTCAGTCCTTCGGCTTCTTGCCGCAGCATAGCTGACTGATGCCTTCCAGCTTGTAGCTGAGATTGAATAAACCGAAGTGATTCAGGAAGCAAGTTCGAAGAGCTTGTGCCAGTGGTACGGGCCAGTAACTCGAACACTACATCAATGCAGGACTGTGGGGTTTTCTCACTGTCTACAAGATCGTTTTTATCACCTTTCTTGGAGGCCAACAGGGCTGTCTCACTATCTTGAACCTTATCTGCATTACTTTCTCTACCATCGCATAGTGGGGTGCTCTTCTCCAATATTCTGTTCGCATACTACAAGAGAAACAAGCAGACACATCCAAGGTTTAGCATGCAGTATACAAAACTCATTTTTGTAAACTGGTTCAGTAGTAAGGTGGACAGGATAACAACATGAAACAAACATATATCTATGTACTATGGTCACTGTATTGTCCATATCATTCAAGTTTATGTTGCCAAATCAAGATAGAGACACAGTTCAACTCATATATTTTTAAGACACAACGGCATAGACAGAATATAAGTGTGAGAAACTACACGACATTGGCAACACTTGTAATGTGCATCACATGAGAACATAACTGTTTGTACAACTGAAACTGAAATCAACATAGAGCAAGAAGTTAGAACAACAATCTAGTTAAAGAAATAGGTTTAAAACATACCTGTTGCACCATTGGGGTTTCGATTGGATCCTTCAAATTCGAAAGTAGTTGGTATGAGTAAATACAGTGATGCAACAGCAAAGGAGTACGGACCATAGCTACGGAATCTGACCTGAGAACAGTTGCTCTTCTGCTTTAAACGTGGAGTTTGGGTTTGCTGTGGTGGTCTTCGTGCTTTGGGCACTGCAGTTGCTTTACAAACTGCTCGTGTGGGGGTACACTATGGTGGACATGGTCCTTTGTCAACTAGAAGTGGGTTATTATCCACTGGGGTTGGAGTTAGATGGGTTGTAGCTGGTTCTCTGCCCAACGGCGCAAGTGTGCAATCTGGAAGAGTCTCGATTATGTGTGGTGGGGCTAGTTTGTGGGCCAGTACAACCATGGTTCTATCTGCATCGACGGGTAGCACTGTCTTTTGTGAAGAACAGGTTTTTGCTCCCTTAGATACTGCCATCACCCCCTCCAATTCAAATGGCTGATAAACAAGAAAAGAAATTGAATGTACAGACATTGTATGATAGACAGATGTGGTAATTGACATATATGTCGTCTAACCAAACAGGACAGCATGACACAATTTCACATATATGATGCCTAACTAAACAGGATAGCATGACACAGTTTCAGATATATGATGGATAACTTAACAGGATATAATGGCATAATTCAACATATGATGAGTATCTAAACAGGATGACATGACAAAACTACATGATTTCTTTCTAAAATAGGTTGGGATGAAATAATTCACATACATGTTGTCTAAGTATACAAGATGGGATGATACAATTGACATAATTGATTCATATACAAGTAGCTGGCACTCGCATGTATGATCTCTAAACTAAGCAGATGGAATTCAATATTGTGTATATGATGTCTAAACTAAGCAATGCAAGACACCATATGCATGATATGAGAAATATAAACATTGCAACTTAGAGCATACACCTCAGGTGGGATATAAGACTGGTCATCTGTCTCTGAATCCTCCTCTGAGGAGCTCCGTGTAACCATCGAGATATATGCTTCAACAGGTACCATTGCCTGCTCTGAAGACCTTGTTTTCACTCCCGATTTTTCCATAACAGGCTCAAATGGCTGATATACATGAAGAGTAGTTCAATATACACAGATTGTCGACGAATGGAATACGTAATGAAAAAAATATGGCATGAGATAATTCACATATATGATGCCTGGCTACATGGAGGTGCATAATTCACATATATGATAACTGGCTGAAAAACATGGCATTGCATAATTCACATATCTAATATAGAAAGCAAACAAGAGGCATTCACACAAAGCATGTCTAATATAAGCAGATGGCATGGCAATGCAAGACACCATATGCATGATATGAGCAATATAACCCTGCCAAGTTAGAGCATGCACCTCGGGGGGGGGGGGAATAGGACTGCTCATCTGTCTCTGAATCCTCCTTTGTGGAGCTATCTGTAACAAGCAAGAAATCTGCATCGACAGGTAGCACTGACTGCTCAGAAGACCTTGTTTTCACTCCAGATTTTCCCATGACCGACTCAAATGGCTGATGCACAGGAAGAGTAGATGAATGTATAAACATTATTGACAAATGGAGTACATTATGAAAAAAATATGGCGCAATACAATTCACATATATGATGACTGGCTACACAGGATGGCATTGCATGATTCACTTATATGATGCCTGGCTAAAGAAGATGGCATTGCATAATTCCCATATACTCCCTCCGTGCCTAAATATTTGTATTTTTGGAGATTTCAAATGGACTACCACATACGAATGTATAGAGACATATTGTAGAGTGTATATTCACTCATTTTGCTCTGTATGTAGTCACTTGTTGAAATCTCTAAAAAGACAAATATTTAGGAACGGTGGGAGTATGATATAGAAACCAAACAAGTGGCATTCACTCAAAGCAAATCTAAACTAAGCTGATGACATATAAGATGTATAATGTAAGCAATGCAAGGCGCCATATGCATGATATGACCAACATCAACATGCCAGGTTAGAGCAAACACCTCAGGTGGTAAATAGGAGTGGTCGGCTCCCTCTGAATCCCCATCTGAACAATTATCTTCCTCTGGAATACAATCTGGAATGGAGGGAGGGGGGCCACTTCGCCCACCATGGAGCGGCGTCTGCATGACATTATATTCCCACGCAATGGTCTTCTCTTTTTCTCTACATGTTATGTACGATTGTGTACAATAACTGACATGCATAATAAAAAAATAGTTAGATTTTTTAAGGCCTAAGGGGTGCATGCAGAAAGGGGTGCATGCAGAAATCAAGACTGATGGTAGCAAACGAGTGGATAGATACAAAAGCAATGATAGCAGGTAGATTGTAGCTTCAGTTTTAAAAAGATAGAGAATGGATCATCTACTGTTTGTTGCCCACCCAACATGAACCACATAGAAGAACCTAGGTGAACCAGATAGTAGACAGATACTATTCATTGCTGCCTTGATATGAGACCCACAGGCATTTTAAAACTCAAGTTTGAACGATAAAGTAGCAGGTAATAATAACCAATGTATAATGTAAGCAAACACAAAAGACTGCGACCTCTCTTCCGGAACTGTGTAGTCCTCAGGTTCATCTGCTCAGTCGATGATGGTAGTGAAGTTGGCGTGGCTGCCGGCAACGGGGAAGATGATCTGAGGCGGTGAAAGAAAGTCTGCAGGGGGAATCTCTGCTGCAGTGAACGCTTCTGTCGATGGTGCACCTCAGGTGGGGTGGATGACGGCACGGCAGGAGCAGGACATAACACACAGAGTTTTCTTTGACCACTACTAGGGAAAACCTTATACGCAGAACTTTAGCAGTAGCACATGTTTAAAAAGCACGCTAGTGCTAAGTAGTAGTAGCACGTTAGCGTAAACCGCGCTACAGATACAATTGTAGCAGTAGCCCGCCTGAAGATAAAAGCGCTACTACTAAAATTCCCACTGCTAAGCCGATAGGCTACACATAGTAGTAGCGATCTACTACGAACAATGCTACTGCTAGTTGGTTTGTAGCAGCGTGTTTACGCAGAAAGGCGCTACTGCTAAAGGAAATAAAATTAAATGGAAAGCAAATAGAAAAGTAAATGAAAATGAAAGAAATAAAAAAAGGAGAAAGGAAAAAAATAAAATGTAAATAAAAATAAATGAAAAAGGGGAAAAAGAGAAAGGAATAGCAGTAGCGCATATCCGGAAGCGCGCTATAGCTAACTTAGCAGTAGCGCACTTCCTGGAACGCGCTGCTGCTACTTTTGACTTAACCACGTGGTTCGTTCCTCCCCACGACCACTTCCCCCAAATCCAAACTCCTCCGCTGTCGTTGCCGCCGTCGGCCGCCGCGCGCTCTCCTGTCGCTCTCCGCACACACTCGACGCCGCCCCCGACCCTGACCTCGACGCCGCCCTCTGTCGCGCGCCAGAGCCCTGACCCCGACCTCGACGCCGCCTGCCCCTCCCTTGCCGCAGGCACCCGAGGTGAGCACGCCTGCTCCTCCCCCTCCTCTACCTCTGCCTAGGGTTCTTCAAATTTAATTGCATCAAATTAGCTAGGGTTCATCTAGGGGTGGAAACAAATCGGATGTGGATCGGATAGTGCTCTTACCACTTCTGTTTTCATATTTACAAAACGAATACGAATGCGAATACGGATGTTATCAGATACGGATGCGGCTCGGATGTTTTCTTCATTCGGAACAGATACGAATAATAGCGACATATTGCTTAAGTGTATTAGTCAACAGCTATGTGACATGAAGTATTCAACTTGTGACATACAATAAGTCAATGATAAATAGGTTTATGAATAAAGACTATTGTAATGCATAATAATTTCTAAGATTAATCATAAAACGAGTAAAATTTGACCACTTATTTGACTTTTAAGTTGGATAATTGGAATATCGGATCGAATACGAATATCGGATATTTCGGATTATCCGCTACCACTTTCCACCCCTAGGTTCATCAAATTAGATGGTAATTAGGGCAGTAGTTCCTAGGTACTAATTAGTTAGTAAGAACTAGGTACTAATTAGGTACTAGTTTATTTTTATTTATAGTAAGTTTATTTTTAGTAAGAACTAGTTGAACATGTCACATTTGTTGTTATTTTTTTAGTTAAAGAAATTATTCCCGCATCAACGTCGACGATGCCTATCCCGCATCCTCGTCGTCGACTCGGCGGAGGACACCTGCTTGACCAGATGGGCCATGTCCGGGACTGGGCTCCGTCGGGCTGGTACTGGGAGGCGCTACCTACCGGGGGGCACAGCTTGGTGAGAAACCAGCCCGTCATTGACCCGAACCTTCTTTGGTGGCGGTCACGTGCGCCAGTGATGGTGCAGAGGCTTGAGGACCCTGCGGAGGTGGTACATCACCGTGTCAGTGAGGAGGATGCGCACGTCCGTCGCTACTTGTTTGCGTTGGAGCACAGGTTCTCCAATACCTGGCAGGTTCTCCAGGGATCTCACTGGAGCGATGGGTCATGTGATGGTTCCTTCTCTTTGGGTGTCCACCGCCCGCACCGATACCCGTCGTGTGCTAGAGTTTTAGTTGTATTAGTGATGTTATATGTATGATACTATTCGGGATGTATTAGTGATAATATTCGACGATGTACGGACGCATGAGATGATTTACTTTTGCTTATTGAATGCATGCTAATTTGAATACTTATTTATTTTACGATTTGGTTTTGCTTATTGAATGCTCATGTCAATATGGGTCCTATAAGATATTTTGAAATATATATCTTGTGTTGCTCAAATAGGATATGTGTTTGCCCAAGTGGCTAGTCATGTTTGCAGGTTACACCTCCGAGTGGCCTATGTTTTGCCGGAGTGTTGATTCATTTCCGTTCCGGCAAATTTCAGGCGCTCGATATGTCCTATTTTAGCAAAGGTCATGCCAGATTTTTCCATGAATTTTGGTATGACTTGTGCCAGAATATGTAGGAAATATCGAGTGCCCCGGATTTTTGTGTTGAGTAACCTGGTAGTTGCCTTCGATAGATTTTCAATTAATGTTTCAACTATGAACGTAGGAAATGTCTGACGACGAAAAGGATTTCGGTATTTGTGAATACTGCGAAGACGAGCGCGGCCTGTGTGACAGAATCTTCCTAGATGATGATAGGCGCTTCAGCATCAAGCTGGACGAGAATTTCGAAGTGGATACAGTAAGTCACAATGACAAGTCTTTTTTCATAATTAAGCATGACATCTGCTTCATTTGCTTCAACTTATAATTTAAAATTTTTACTATTTTACTAGCGTATCCCCTGCCATGCAAGAGTTTTTGTCTGGGAAAACATAGGTTTTAGTCCTATGAAAACTACTATGGAGGTAAAGAGAGTTTACTTGAAGACCGAGCATGGTTATACTTTCCACGCAAAATTATACAACGCAGACACCTACACCTATTTTGAATGCAAAACTTGGCAAGCACTATGCAAGACTTATGCATTTGAGCTTGATATGGTTATCACCTTTGATATTCGTCCGGAAGATGATATTGAAGGTAATATCGACATCTGGGTCGATGTGTAGACGCCTCCAGTTATACCATTATGTGAGTTTCTCAACCATATTTATGTCTTCAATATTGTTTATTCAAAAATAGTTGACAACTAATTTCTATTGACAGCTTATTTCCATTCAAGCAAACATGTCCGGCGCTTGGTAGACATGACCGTCCACTGTCCCGGTGCTGAACTAAAATGCGAGGAGATAGGTCATTATGTTTCATGGCTTGAGGATCTTCATACTGTCAAGACAAATTATTTTCCTGGACTTAAAAATCTTAGTACTCAAAACGTGCGACCAATAGTGTTCGTATTGAACTACGGTCACATCTATTTAGGAAAGATGGTAAAATGTTTACTATTTGTGCTCAGTGCATCTTTTGCATACATTATTTTTAAGCTAAACTTCATTGCTAAGTATGTAAATATACGATGTTCTTCAACAGGGACTCCCGATGAATGTTGTGCCTCATTGGATCGAGACTAAAGGTTGCATGAGAATGTTTAGCTTACGGTCAAGATATCCTACAATGCACTTTAGTGCATTCAGGATTTCTAAAAGCGAGGAATTCTTAATAGTTAAAGACTGGAGCAAATTTGTGAACAATCGCAGAGAAGTACTAGGGGGCAGCAATCAGAAGAGCAGCCCACGATTAGGAGACAGGTTTATCTGCATGCTCCAACATGATGAAGCAGGAGTGCTACACATGTTTTATGCTATTTTACCGAAGAGAGAGCAGCGGGAGTGATTATCTAGCTAGAAATGAGTTATGATGATCAAATATCTAGTGTTGGTGGTAATGACTATGATGATTATTATTAGCTAGTGTTGGTGGTGATTAGATAGCTACCGCAGCTAGTGTTGGTGGTGATTAGCTAGCTAGAATGAGTTTGAAGATGATGATGTGTGCTACACTATGACTATGATCATTAAATAGCTACTGTTGGTGGTAATGACTATGATGATGATTAAATAGCTTGTGTTGGCGGATTAGATTCAAGTGGAGGCAACATGTGGTGCACATCGAAAGTACTACTAGTCCAAACTAGATCAAGTTTGGATTAGTAGTATACTTTTGACATGCAGCACATGTTGCCTCCACTTGAATCTAATCCACCTTCATTTGACACACTGTTATGGACATATTGCTATAATAACCTCATAATTGGTATTGTACCAAAATTTGTATAACGACGCGTAAATACACTAAAATAAAAAATGAAAAAAATAATACTAGTAGCGATGGACTGGAAACACGCTACTACTAGTTAGATTAGCAGTAGCGCTGGAGAAAACACGCGCTGCGGCTATATGTCTTAGCAGTAGTGTGTGCCACACGCGCTACTGCTAAGTAATAGCTGTAGCGCCTTACTAGTAGCGCGGTTCCCCGTGCTACTAATATGCATTAAACCCACGCTACTACTAGGCTTTTCCCTAGTACTGGACGCCTATCTGAAAATGAAGTAAATATGTAAGGGCACCTTCGAATTGGAGGATTCTATAAACGCAGGGACAGGAAAAACACAGGAATAGGATAGGAATGCACGTGCAAAACAAAGCATTTGGAAACATAGGATTTCTGTCAACCTGGGTGTTTGGTTCACATGAATTCGAAGAACACAGGAATGGAGAAACATGGTCAAATTAAAGTCAAACCACGTGAAAATGAAAAAATAAGAATCTTATTATGCCAGTAATGCAATTAGTCATGTTCTTCATGCATATTAATTTGAAAAGGACGTCCAAGTGGATATTAAAATTCCTACATTTTTTCTTTGAAAGAGATACCAAAGGAAAAAAATCCTCCAGTTTTGCTTTGCTCCACTCCTTCTAACCAAATGCATGAAATGTAGTTAGGGCTGCAAGAAAAGCTCGAGGCTCATGAGCCGCTCGAGATCGACTCGTCCTTTGACTCGACTCGAGATCGACTCAAAAAGAAACAAGCTGAATTTGAACATTTTATGTAGCTCGACCGAGAAACGAGCCGATCTTGAGCCAATGTTGGCTCGCTCGGTTTTAGCTCGCTAGCTCGATAGAATATCATTATGTTAAATGAGCATTCCATATATTAAATGAAAATAATATAATTTATTACCATATATGTTGTCCATAATTTTTCTTCATTTTATTTACCAACGAACATGGAAACTTAATTAAGTGCAGAGAAGATTTAGGCCTAATTATGGCACGTGGTCGACTATGTGTTAAATATCCTATATTTTTCTAAGGTTCCTAGCATATTCACCTTAATTTTTTTGTTTTTCATCCATAGATTTATAATTTTTACCATCTCATTTAGCTCGAAACTAGCTCGAGATCGACTCGAGATCGTACAAGCTGAGCACGAGTCATGTTCTACAGCTCGATCATGAGCTTCACTTAGTTTGAGCTCGCTCAAATTTTCATATGAGTTGAGCTGAGCCAACTCCAACTCGCTCGAGCTCGACTCGTTTGCAGCCCTAATTGTAGTACCATAGTAGTTCCATAGCAAAGGATCCCTAAGGGATCGACATCAATGCAGAGTAACAAAGTGATGCAACAAGTGTACAACCTCTTTGGCATTGCCTTGTCGACCTCAGCATCATTGGGTTGGACGTGGAGGATGGTGATGCTGGTGTGACTGTCGGAGGCGGGGAAGAAGATCTGAGGCCTCTGGAAACGGTGCCGAGGGTACTGCTCCGCTGTGATGGATGATTCCATTGTTGGAGCAGGTCCGATGAGGTGTAAGGCAGCGAGGCTGAAGTAGGACAAGACAGACAACGTTAATCTGAAGTGGGACTCTAATATCATCTACAATAGATGATGTAAAATAGCAGAGAAGAGCAGCAGCATGAACGAAAGCAAGAGCGAAGCAGCAGCGCGATCGATAGCAATAGCAGAGAAGAGCAGCAGCATGAACGAAAGCAAGAGCAGTGCAGCAGCGCGACTAACAGCAAGAAAAGAGCTGCAGTGCGAGCGAGAGCCGGAGCAGCTGTAGCTAGTGCCTGCGTGGAAGTCGCCGCCGAGGAAGCAACGACATGGGGGAGAGATGCCGTGGATGAAGTGGCCGGCGACGGCGCTGTCGATGGAGACTTGCCATGGCTGCTCGATATCGAGCACCGGCAGCCCCGTGAGATCGAATAAAAGATAAAATGCAGCGGTGAGTGCGGAACCTCCTTGGTGGTGCTGAGTGGGCCTCGACTTCATCAGAGGAATTGGTGAGGGTGATGCAGTTCTGGTGGGGTAGGTCAAGACGGTGCTGTGGGGATGGAGGTGGCGCGATAGACGAGGCGAACGTCGGGGCAGCTCCTTGGAGGTGGAGGATGGGGCAGCTGATCCAGCGAGACGACGAGATCGACGACGGATCCTCATCCGGTGCAGTGGATGAGGGACGGCGAGCTGTTGCGGTGGACGACGTCATCAGGGAAGAGTCTGCGGCTGGGCGGCGGTTGGGAGGCCGACGGATGAGCATGCGGTTTCGCGGGTTTAGGCGGCCTCGGTGTACGAATGGGGGGACGAAGGGGAAGGTAGGGGGAGCCATGGCTTAGGGACGCGCTTGTCTGAAATGTAGGGTAAGTTACCAGCGTGCCCCCACCGGTTTTGACACGGCGACGTCGAGCCGACATTTCCGGCTGAGGGGTAGAAGGGGGATTTCTCGTGTCTGGGCTGCGGGGCCGATTTCGGATGAGGAGGGAGTTTTCGCGTGCGTCGAAATTTCAGGATAACAAGGCGCGGTGCGGGTTGAAGAGACGGGAGTTTCAAAGCAGATGAGACAAAAGATACTCGAGCTTGAATATTTCGGGATAACAAGGCACGGATTCCTTGTTCAGTAGAACAAACTTTACTTGTACACAAGACACAAGAGAGTCATGTCCCCTTTTACTATATTGCTATAGATGTCATTAAAAAACTACAAGAAAAATGTAAAAAAACCGGGACAACAAGATTACCCTGTACAGTACCAAATCGATTCGCACTTCCCTCAACAACAACAAAAAACAAATCAATTCCCACCAAAAGAAAGAGTCATGTCCCTTTTTATATGATTACAAATGCCAGGATCTCAAATTTCAATTTTTGCGTTATGTTGAATTCGAATATATCGTTAGGTGACCTTGCGGTTTATAATGGATGTAGTCCTACATTTTGATCTTCCATCATATATGAACATTTTACTCCACCCTATGAACATATATATTGTCGTCTACCATATCGACTAAATTTGAATCAATTTTCCTTATTTGAATACGATTGTTGTCAAGTTACACAATCATTCAAATATTATCTTGATAATCAAAAACATGCATATAGCAGTAATCATATTTCACTATGAACTACATATACCATACGATCTCCAATTCAAATATTTGTATCCATTTTATGTTGAATTCAAATCAGAGTACATTGGTCTAGGTAGCGAAATGTTCGGGATAATCTAAAACCTGTTTTTATATGTATATTTTTTGGCTGAATTGGGACAACTTTTGGTATAAGCTTCTTGCAAAACCGGAGATTCTCTCAACAAGCCTCATGGTTCTGAGAGGGAACGTGTCACCTTCATGTGCGAAACGATATACGTTGCCTCCCCCAGATTTTCTTTACAGAGGCAACATAGAACTATATGAGTGCCCTATTAAATTTTGGAATTATTCCGGGTTCGTTTGGCCTTTTTATACATTAATTGAGTTTTTGGATATTTAATGTGCATAATCCAAATTTGAACTGCAAGCACATGCTCCGGTGCAGCAAAGTTGGTTGAAAAATCACATGTGTGTCCTTGGGTGAATTTCTAGGTCCCATGCAAGAGATGGGAATCAAATTCAAACATCTTGGCGTCGTGACTCGGCCCAGAACATCGAGAAACTTGGTTTTAAAATTCATGTAAATCCAAAACCCGCCTGGAAATCATGAAACTTGGCATGGTGTCATGTCATGGCACTAATATGCTGTGGTAAAAAATTGGGCCGATTTGGAACAAGTTTTGGTATAAGCTTGTTGCAAACCGGAGCTTCTCTTAAGAAGGCTCGTGGTTCTGAGAGGGAACGTGTCACCTTTGAGTGTGAAACGATATACGCTGCCCCCCTTGAGTTTCTTTACAGAGCCAATATAGAACTCCATGAGTGCCCTATTAAATTTTCGAATTATTCCGGGTTCGTTTTCCCATTTTATACATTAATTGAGTTTCTGGTCATTTAATGTGCATAATTCAAAATTTGAACTACAAGCACATGCTCCCGTGCACCAAAGTTGGTTGAAAAATCACATGTGTGTCCTCAGGTGAATTTATAGGTCCCATGCAAGAAATGGGAATGAAATTCAAACATCTGGGCATCGTGGCTCGGCCGAGAACATTGAGAAACATGGTTTTAAAATTCTTGTAAATCCAAAACACGCCTGAAAATCATGAAACTTGGCATGGTGTCATGTCATGGTACTACCATGCTGTGGTAAAAATTGGCCGAATAGGAACAAGTTTTGGTATAAGCTTCTTGCAAACTGGAGCTTCTCTCATGAAGGCTCGTGGTTCTGAGAGGGAACGTGTCACCTTTGAGTGCGGAAAGATATATGCTGCCCCCCTTGAGTTTCTTTAGAGAGGCAACATAGAACTACATGAGTGCCCTGTTAAATTTTTGAATTATTCCGGGTTCGTTTGTCCCTTTTTATACATTAATTGAGTTTCTGGTCATTTAATATGCATAATTCAAATTTGAACTACAATCACATGCTCCCGTGCACCAAAGTTGGTTGAAAAATCATATGTGTGTCCTCGGGTGAATTTCTAGGTCCCATGTAAGAAATGAGAATGAAATTCAAACATCTGGATGTCGTGGCTCGGCCAAGAACATTGAGAAACTTGGTTTTAAAATTCTTGTAAATCCAAAACACGCCTAAATATCATGAAACTCGGCATGGTGTCCTGTCATGGTACTACCATGTTGTGGTAAAAAAATTGGCCGATTTGGAACAAGTTTTGGTATAAGCTTCGTGCAAACCGGAGATTCTCTCAAGAAGGCTCGTGGTCTGAGAGGGAACGTGTCACCTTTGTGTGCATAATTCAAATTTGAAATACAAGCACATGCTCCAGTGCACCAAAGTTGGTTGAAAAAACACATGTGTGTCCTCGGGTAAATTTCTAGGTCCCTTGCAAGAAATGGGAATGAAATTCAAACATCTGGGCGTCGTGGCTCAGCTGGAAACATTGAGAAACTTGGTTTTTTAATTCCTGTAAATCCAAAACAGGCATGAAAATCATGAAACTTGGCTTGGTGTCATGACATGGGACCAACATGTTGTGGTAATTTTGCTGTCCAATTTGCGAAGGCGCACACATTAACAATCAACAAAGTCATTTTGGAACAAGTGCTGCCGCGTTACAATCGGAAACACAAGTATTATTAAAACAGTGGGCGTTCTATTTACCATTTACATGCAGCCACGCGTCCCCTTTTTTATTAGCTAGGAGGCGCTGTGCAGGGTAGCTATTTGAGTACGGGAGGCGTGCGATCAAACCCTTGCGCGTGCTTATCGGGAGGAGAGCCTTTTGACCTCCATCTGCCGTCCACCTCTCTCCCAAGGTCTCCATTAATGGCGCCCGAGCCTCTATTTAATGGCGTGGCTATGTCTCCCTCGACTGAGATTTAAGAGAGAAAAAAGAAAATCTGAAAAGAAATTTTTGCACGGATCTTTATGTAAGATCCGACGGACCTATATAGCATCTACTGCGACTTATAGCAAGACTGATGAATATATAAGGACAACGACAATGGATAATAATTGTCTTACATAATTAGGAAGATAATTAAAAAATCCACATGCGGCTACGCCTGAAATATGCAAGGGCAAAAGAAGAAGGAAGACAATGATCTGGCTCGCTGATCTCTACTTTCTTGATGCGTTGCTGCAGGCCGTGGTAACTAGTCTCCGCGGCGAGCGACGATGAGCTGTGTCGTGTCCTCAAGACGCTGCTTGAAAGCATCCACGGATTCCTCCACCAGCCTTTGGCGCTCGATGCGGAGCATGTCATTCTCATCCAGAAGTTTCTTGACGATGACGCCGGTCCTCTTCAACAAGGCACTGGTCTCCTCCTGCTGCTCTGCACTTCGGACGATCTTCACCCTCAGCAGGTCACGCTCGGCCCGGAGCCTCTCATTGCCCTCCCTTAGTTGCCGGATGACGCTGATAGCTTGTTCAAACGAGGCTTTCATGTCGTGCTGCAACCTCGCCCAACCGGAGATCTGATCCATCTGGCTATGGACGATCGCATGCATGCGCCTGTAAGAGTCGTCGCCTGCCCGCGAGACATTTTCCTAGGCCGCCGCGGTGCGGCGGGACATCTCTGTTGCATTCGTGGTGCGGTGGGACATCTCTGCTGCTTCCGTGGCACGGCCGGAGCAGTCTGCTGCATCGACGACGCGGCGGGACCTGCGTGCTGCTTCGGTGGCGCGACAGGACCTCTGTGCTGGTACTTCCACGTGGCGGGACATGTCGGCTGCTTTCGAGGCAAGGCGGGACATCTCTCGTGCTTCCGCTTGCATGCTCGCCTCTCCCTGGTGGTAATCTCTCGACCCAGAACTCACGCTGGCCATGGCAGGCGCAAGGGAAGGATGCTGAATGACTTGTTTGTTTTTGTGGATGAGGAGTTGAGGAGGAATGTGCAGTCATCTTGGCATAGTAGTGTTTATAACCGAGTACTAATACGCTCCTAAGTGGGAAACCGTTTACTCCCTCTGTCTAGTTCTGTAAGTCATCTTACGAAAACCAAAATATCCCAAAACACTTACGCACGGTGCATTAACTTCTACCTCGTTTCTTGTTTGTTGACATATCAACCAATAAGAGATGTGGGTGTGCATGCTTTTAATGACTTGAGACTACCAAACACGACATGCAGTGGTTAGTTCATTGCATGCAATGCTATTAATTAGCAAATAAACATTAAGTTCTCTCGTTTTCCCCTCCTCCTTGGTCATGGTGCACAACCTAAGATGACGACGGATGGAGTAGGTTGTGATCGGTGTGAATAGGTTTGCAATTAAATATAGCATGGTAGTAGTAGTAATTTGGAATGTGACGAGATGCGCTTAAAATTTATTGACGGTTCTAGTTTCGACGTGCGGCAATATTCCCGGATGGTGTAACGTGGGCACCTGTTATCGGTTGTGGTGTAGCATATGCCATGGTACTAGTTCTTTTTCTACTACTGTGTACGTGGAATAACTGGCGCCGTCGGATACATATCTTACGCTTATTGGGGCGTTCGACAGGAATAGCCTCATGGCGAGCTATAGACTAGTCTTTTTTTCAGACGTGTTACACCTACCTCTCGGGACTTCTCGCACGCACCATCTCTAGCTCCCTAGGTCGATGCCACCCACATACACTTGTAATCTGATTTTAGTACGTTATACAGGAAGAGAAGAGGTGCACGCACGCACTCGTCCTCTCTCACACACGCATCTATAGCTACGAATTGTAGTGTTCTCAACCATCCGATTGGCTCTATCATAGGTTTCACGTTGCTCCTTGGCCTTGAGATTGAGAAGTTTAAAACGCGGAGGCTAAGATGGAGGCGCGAGGTTTTGGTTAATGTGCGGGCCGCACACGACACTAACACGACACAATCTTTGTCTGCCTGGTGCGCATGCAGTCGGGTGAGTTGTCCAAGTATAGACACAATCAGGCCCTCCTTGGTATCCGCGCCTCGACTTAGGCTGGTCATAGTGGAGAGTAACATAGACTAGTTACTAGTCTATGTTACTACCTTCATAGTGGGTAGTGTCACATATGTGATAACATAGTACTAGATGTCTTCATTTATTACTTTGTAGACTCATTTTGCATTGAAAGCGCTATGTGATGGTAATATATTATGTTACTCTATTTGCCTTTCTCCTCATTCATTACTTGCCACCTCATCATTTTTGCTTATGTGGCATCTATATTACTACCTATGTTACTCCCACTATGACCAGCATTATGCGCAGAGAAATTAGGACCGGAGGGAGTACTACTAGTAGTAGTACTACTTCGATGTGTCGCGTCAACTCGCACAAGTATGCAACACTTCCTGAACAAACAAGCATATAAGCTGTTATACTTACTTCTTATAAGCTGTTATACTTCTTACCCAAAGGATCTTTATATCCAACAGACACAAGATATCCGTTCGACTGTTGGAAATTACTTTAACTGCTGATCTGATGTCGAAGTAATTGCTGCATTGCCACCAAAGCCCACCATCTCTTAAGCTAAAGTAGACCGAGCTAACACCTATATTGGCATATTACTAAGATAAACAGAAGGCACTGTAGAATCATTTAGGACGTGAGCTTCTCAATCTGAATGTGGAGGGACACCAGCTTAGCCCCAGCCAGCAGCTTGGGCGGAACTGTGAAGAAGGTCAGCTTGTGCACAGTGACGTCGCCGGGATCCTTGCTGCATGTCGCCTCCATTTCCACCTTGACGGTGTCGGTCCTGCCTTTGGGCTCCCCTAGCGGGCTGTTCGCCCACAGCTTGGCCACGTAGTGCGGCAGTGGGAACGACCCCGCTCTGATGCAGATGACCGACACGGCGATAGGCGCGCCGATGTCGAGCACGCCGCCGACCAAGAAAAATGTGCGGTCGTCCTCCTCCGCGAACAGCAAGAGTCGTGGCTCCGATAGTGGCACTTGCAGCTGGAGCATCTTGCCGTACTGGATCCTGTGCACGGGCATGGGATGCACGGTGCTGATGTGGTGGGAGAGCGCTGGCGGCGGGCCTTCGTAGCCACAGACGGGCATGGGGCATTTGCAGGGCGCGAGTGGACACACGCTCTGGTGATCAGCGAGCTTGTGGTAAGTGACGTAGAGCCCACAGCCTTCGTGCGGGCACTCCACCCTCACCGAGGAGAGGACAGCATCCACCGCCATCTTCCACACGTTGAAGCCACCACCACACTTGCACTTCTGGCACTACCGCTGGTTCCCCGGGCGCTCGACGCGGTAGTCCGCGCAGGCCAGGTGCCCTCCCTTGCACTGCACAAATCAGTCGAACAACACATCAATTAAGAAACCCGCACCTTGCTCGATCAGCCGAACGGACAAGGTGTATTCGAACCTAATACACTGGAGGCTTCAAGGGGCGGAGGAACAAGGGGCAGTGGAGCAAGGTGAGGTCCATCGAGACCATAGAGAGCTCCATCGTCGGGTCCTGTTCCGTCTGCATGATCACGCCTTCCTCGTGGACAACCATCTCTCACTTTATTAGGGCCGGGGCATTACAAAGCTTTACCGTCACATATTCATACTACTTCAAGGTGCATTAAATCAACACATGCAAGTATCAAAAGGAGAGTCATGGCATGCATGCATGCGTTGTAATTAATGCATTGGTAAACACAAATTATTGAAATATATCGAGTGCAGTGCTTTGCTGTGTCGCGTCAACTCATACAAGACCGAGAAGTTTGATTACTACAACGCCCTCTCCCTCGCGGACTGAGCTCAGGTGCCTTAACTGCACCTGCCTTTGGTGCAACCCACCTGTTGGGCCCACCTGTCATAGACGCAAAGGCAGGAGCAATAAGTCAATGAAGCTGAGTCCCTCCCTCGCCCATGAGCATGGTGGCTGGCAGGACTAGGAGAAGCTTTCGTCCGCTACACGCTCTCCCTCACGCACACGGTGGACATGTAGCAGTTCAATCGGTGTCAGATGGCCCGAAGCATACTGTAGTACTCCTCCACTGCAGTAGTACTCCATCATTGTTCGACATCCCGAAGAGGCGAAGAGCCAAGCGCAGCCCAAACGCTCATGGGGCAGTTTCGGGCTTCTTTGATTCAAAGGATTCTCAAAGGAATTTTGGAGGATTCTAATCCTTAGCAATTTTTCGTATCTTGGTTGTTTGATTCGTAGAATTGTAAACCATAGGAATTTTTCCATAGGATTCATTTGCACTAGATTTCATAGGAAACTTTCCGTCCACTCAAACCTCTTTGAAAGAATCCTAACTTTTTTCTATGCACAATCAAACACTCGTACAATCCTGTAGGATTCAAGACGACATTCCACTCTAATCCCATGTTTTTCCTATTCCCGTGTTTTGGAAATCCTACGAATCAAAGAGGCCCTTCATGTGTAGAGTAGTCTAGGATAGCGTGTACCGTGCCTGTAAGCTTAAAATTGTTGGGGTCGGCTCCATGCTGTGAGGCCGTATTGAAGCTTTTTTTATTAAAATAATGTTCTGGCCCTACCTGTCATCCTGGTGATTGTAATTTGCACGCTCATCTAGTCAAGACAAGAATATATATTTTAATTTGTGGTGGGGTAAATGTTAGAGGTTGCAGCAAATGGAGTATTGTACACTGTGGGTCTTTCAGCCAAGTTTAGAGGCAACCATGTGGGGCCAGTGCTATGATGTGTCGCGTCAACTCGTACAACGAGGAGAAGCTTGATTTTACTACTACACGCCTTCTCCCTCGCCCATGCGCGCGGTGGCTCGCAGATGAGGACAGGCTTTTGCTTATAGTACTACAACAAGCTATCCCTCCCGCTCGCGGTGGACGACATGCAGCAGTGGATTTGATACTGTAGAAGCAGTAGTAGTAACATCATTGTTTGTCTTCTCGGAGAGGCAAAGAGCCAAGCGCAACCCGAACATGGCAGTTGCGAATGTTGGAGCACGCATATAGCCAGGCTCTTGCATGAGACAAAATTGCTATGTGGGCCCACTATTGTTGTACTTGCTAGTATAGCCCTGTAAACCAGAAAGGAGTATTTGCCTTTCTAGAAATTTCAACAAGTGACTAGACTACACCGAGATGGAGTACATATGGAGCAAAATGAGTGAATCTACACCGTAAATAAATACGTAGTTCTCTCGTTTTCCTCTCCGCCTTGGTCGCGGTGCACAATATTGAGTATACTAGTACTATCATCTTGAAATTTATGAAGTCACCATAGGCACCCCGTTGTCGACGGGAACGTCTCCTGACACGCGATAGACGCGAGCGGCAGTCGCCTCCATAGGTGCTTGAATGCCAAGGAGGGAGAGCGTAGCGGTTCCCGAGACGTTGAACGGTCAATGATGCATCCTCAATTACATGCAGAGCGAATTAACTGGAGAAGCACAATAGAGCCAGCACGATGTGAATGCAACAGAGTTTGGACTCTCATATAATGGCGCCCCACCACTCCAATCCATCTACTCCTAGTCTCTGCGCAACACTGCTCACTCCAATCCAAGACCAAGTGACCAGAAGCCACAAGCACCTATGGAGGCGATGGATGCGAGCGGCAGTCCGCAGTGCCAAATCATCCAAGGCGCCGACCTGCAGCCCCGCACCGCGCAGCGTTTCCAGAGGTGCTGGCGACCGCTGGCTTCATAGCCCTTGCCGACGCCGGCTTCGCCTCTCGCATGGACGACATGTTGGTCAACTCCATCCGCAAGTTCACCGCCGTCAGGAAGCGCGCGGACAACCTTGCCGTACTACTCCAGCCCGCGCGCCAGGCTCCTCATTGCTTGCCACCCTCATCGGCCTCCATGGTGACGAACTCTTTCAAGCCCTGGTGGCCCTGCAGGTGCCGGAGGTCGCGACGAAGTATGTGCACCTCGAGGCCGCGCTTGCCGCGCAGCGCCTCACCATGCAAGAAACCATCGACCTGCACATCCACGTCTACGAGGAAATCATCTACATAGGCCACTACAAGGCCAGCGAGGACAGAAAGACATTGGCCTTCTTCCAGCAGCTGGAATCTTTCGACGCCATTATTCAGAAGCACGTCGACCTGGCCACAAAAGCCACTGCTACTTAGCCGCTGTTCAGTGGGCCGGCGCCCTGAGTCGAGGAGGTGGAAGTATGTAGTCGAAGAGGTGGACGTCGTCGATGGATGCATCTCCTGTAACCAGCACTGCATCGCCTCGTGGCCTTAATGTTTTATTAGTATAGTACTCCCTCCGTTCGCAAATGTAAGTCTTTCTAGAGATTCCAGCAAGTGACTACATACGGAGCAAAATGAGTGAATCTACACTCTAAAATATGCCTACATACATATGTATGCTGTATTCCATTTAAAATATCTAAAAAGGCTTATATTTATGAACAGAGGGTGTACATGGCATTTTTATTCCTGTCGTAATATTTTCACTGTGAGGTGGCCGTAGTTGAGAAACCGACCATCGGCAAATCCTTAGAATTAGAAGAGAGAAACGAGGGAGAAGAGCTAGATGTAGCACGGACGCTGTTGTCAGATGGGACTCGTGTTGATAGAATAGGAGTACTGAGCACTCGTACCTCTTTTTTTAGGGAAAAAGTAGTCGTATGTCTAGTACTACCACTAGTTGGGTGCGTGCGACCTATACCTGTCAGCACTTTAGGTCTCATTTTCGCACCACAGCTATGCTTCACCGTACATATTTTTTCATGCATTTATCCTCCTATAGCTATATGTACTCCTAGGCTATTTCCACGTGCTCCCTTTCGCCGACATGTGGGACATAGAGCATCTGGGTCGTAGTGCATGCATGACTCAGAGTATATGCCGGGGTACTTTACATTTCAGACCTCACGAATTACATGCAAACCACCCGCAGAAGAATAAATAAATAAATGAATTACTACATGAAACCGGATTATTTTCGTAGAAACCAGAGCACGTTCATTAAATTTTGGACATAACACATTTATAAAAAAACTACCGGACCTAAACTAGTCTAAGGGCCACTTTGATTCGCAGGATACTTAAAACACAGGAATGGGGAAAGTATGATGGTGATGAACCGAGACGACGAGAACTCTAACTCAGTTAGAGGTTAGAGTAAGATTCTAACCCTGAACTAACTCTAAACCAAAGAGGTGTATGGATGGCAGGGTTAGATTGACAATAAATGTTCTTTCTCAATCATTTGACTACTTTGGACCCTATTTCTTGCCGGATTTGGTGTGGCCGGCTCTTGTGTGGCCTCCTCCCACTCACAATTGAGATTTACGAACCATCTTTACAAATCAAGCATGAAAACATGATAAATTTTACTTTGTCCATACAAATGAGATATTCCACTTAAACATACAAGTCCTCAATCAAGCTTCACAAAAAACAATACACTCCATGAAACAAAGCATGAGCTAACTCATCATGAAAGTCATTCACGATAGGGAGGGAGCCCGGAGCCCCTCACGCACCCAGGGAGGAGCTCGTCATCGTCGATCTGGAGGAAGGCTCTTTAGAGCCCAAGCCCCGGGAACCCCTCCGATGCCGGCGCTTGCGAGTTGAGGTCGACACCGGCATGGGTAGCAGGGCCACTTGCCGACGACTGCGAACCGAATCTTTGGGCCTCTAGAAATAATGCAAGCCTGGAACTGAAATACCTAGAAAGGTGAACTGAATCTTTGGGCCTCTACAAGTAATGCAAGCCTGATACTGAAATACCTAGAAAGGTGAACTGAATCTTTGGGACTCTAGAAACAATGCAAGCCTGGAACTGAAATACCTAGAAAGGTGAACTGATTCTTTGGGCCTCTAGAAATAATGCAAGCCTGAAACTGAAATACCTAGAAAGGTGAACGGAATCTTTGGGCCTCTAGAAAGATTTACTACCTCCTCAAGCAGCATCAAACAATTCCATGTGTGCACCACAAATCTATACCAAGTTTAATCAGGATCTACTTTCCCAAATCAGAATTAGCGCTAGAGCAAGCAAGATCAATGATATTGCTGTGAGACAGAGAAGGAATGAACAAACTCACCCCTCTCGCGACCTCCCTGGTAGATGCACCGGCGTCGCGCACGACAGAGGGAGAAAAACGACCGGTGAAGGGGGAGCAGGGCGAGCTTCGAAGGCCGGAGGGAGAGGGCGGCTAGAAGAGGGCGGCGGCGGAGCGGCGCTTGGGCGGGCGGCCCGATGGGGAACAGAGAGGAGTCGTGCGAGGCGGGGGGGGGGGCGGAGGGAGCGATCTGGTGCGGGCCGGGGAGGTTTTTTTAGTTCTCTTTTAGTGAGCCCGAGGAGAACTAACCCAATTAGAACCTCTCCACCGGGCTATTTTTTTAGCTGGGTTAGAGCAAACTAGCTCAAACTAACCCCTCCTGTTTGGATAATTTGAGGCTATTTAAACCCAAACTAGCTCTAACTCAGGGATCCAAACAAAGAGGAGTAGTACTGTACATGCGACAGTCTGGACCGTAGCATATTGTTTCTTATGGCCATATCAGCACATAGTTTTCTACTGCTGGTTCACTGGGCTGCCGTGGTTCGCACTCCTCCCACGTGAGTAGTGGTACTACTAGTATATATGGCATGATTCTTTGCTCCTTCCTACTACTACGTACTCCGCTGACATTTGGGAGAGCCAGCATACGGGTCGACGTGTCATGCACCAGATTAGAGTGCGGAACGGAAGGGGGGCATCACCCCGGTCATACCGCCAGTAATTCATGACCATAGTGAGTAGTCATATCACAAGTCTTTACAACAGTAACGCACCGTCAAATCGCATAGCCCGACCTTTCCAGTAGTAAGTAAGTTGAATCCGCTACACCCTCACCCTCCTCGCCTATCTGTCAAACCGCCTACGCGAAAACTGCCGCGCGTACTGCCTGGGAAAAGCCCCGCCCTCAACTTTTAACTACGCAAAAATAGTTCAAGCTTGTTCGTTCTATATAAATACTAGTACTATATGTTTATTCACCCGTGGGGTTGTTCAATGAATTTGGGGCTGGGGAGCACAAGTGAACAATACTACTACTACTAGTAGTAAGTAGGAGTCATACAGTTAGTCACCTTAAATAGAGAGTTTCTTTTCTTTAATGCCACGTACACAAATTGAAACGCTTGTTGTGGAGAGAAAAATATAATCACTCCACTATATATGTACGCAGGGGCCTGAGCGCTTGCTTTACTAGGGTTGCTCTCTTCATTCCCTCATCCTCTCCAGATCTAAACAAGACAGCGGTAGCGACATTTTTTTCTCTGCTCACCGCTGGTCACAGATCCGGCCGGATCCCTTCGGCTGGTGGGTGTAGAGGACTAGGAGCATCGTACACGCGGTCATCGCCGGCGAGGGAGGAAACCCACAGCTGCCGGATGGGCCCGATCCTCTACCCGTGCCATTCTCTCCGACAACGCCGGCTCGGGAGGTCCTCCGACCCTCCTTCCTCCCTGCCGTATTGTGCGCAGATCCCACCGGCCGCCGCTGCCATACCGACGACCCTCAGGTATAAGTTCTTCGAAAGCGGCCTTGCTCTACTGCCCCAGCTACCCACGTGTCTGCATGTGCATCTTTTTCTACTCCCATCAGCTCTTCCAAAGCCACCTAAATTTTTAGTATTATTAGAGGTAAAGCTACTTCATGCATTCAGATCTAGGACTCGCTTCAAACAACGAAGAAAGGGGGGAAAGTTTTAGCATGAATCTAGGACTTGATTCAAAGAGGAAATAATATGGTGAAAGTAGTAGAGACCGGCTACCCAACCGGTCTCTTGGTTGAAAAGGGAAATAATGGGAAAAAGCAGTACAACCTGGATAAGCAACAGATCTATTATTGGTTGGAAAAAGGATAGAAAGTGGAGGATGGTGGACAAGTCAACAGAGTATGTCCAGGATTAGATTTGTTGCCCTCACATAGTAAAAGGTCTCCAGGATTAGATGTGCTGCCCTCACATAGTAGTAAGGTCTCCAGGAGTAGATTTGCTGCCCTCACATAGTAAAAGGTCTCCAGGATTAGATTTGCTGCCCTTACAGAGCATGAACAAACTCGGCATCACCACTTTATGCCTCCTTGTAGGTACATTGTGCTGATGCGTCCACTGTCGCATGTCCTTATACCAACCTTTTGTTGTTGTTAATGTAAGGGCGCATGTAAAATGAAGCGATCACACTGTTACCTTAAGGACATGTCTAACCAGTGTTGTTGTTAATCTAATGCCCCCAGTGATATGATGCAATTAAACTGTGTTACAAATGGTATTCCTGCTATTTTCCCCAGTATGATAAGTAAGTTGCTCCTTTACGCTGCTGAGTGTCCTGCTGTCTCCACGGTCCCATGCCCTTAAACCAACTCTTTAGCTGCTTTTGATTTACTGTATCTGGTAAACAAGCAATGCCACCATTAAAGTAATCCCATATTTTACGAATGTCATTGTTGATCGTAATGCCTCTGGTAACATGAAGCATTACGTTTTAAAATTTCTACTGTCCTTGCGTGATTTCCATGAACATAATTACGATGCTTCTTTTCATTTCATGTATGTTTCGTTTATTCTTATTGACCAGCAACTGTTTACTTTCTATCTTTTTGTGCAGATATGGATATCCATTTCACGTTGTTGCTATTGTGACCTTTTGGTGAACTGCACAAAACACTTTTTTTGGAATGAGTGTCTTGCAGTTCAACTAAAAAGTCATGTGGGAAACATCTCTCAATTTTGGTGGAACTGCACAAAATGGTGATTGGAGTTTCCAAAATCTCCATCAAATTCTGTTGGTAATCTCGTGCAACATTTTATTAGCCTTTGCAAGATGAGCAGTCACTGTCACCACAATGGCACTTTATTTTAGTGGAACTGCACAAAAGGATAAGCAAATTATAGTTGCACCTTACATGAGCCGGACAACCAACCTTAATGTTCCTCAATTTTAGTGCAACTACTAAAGAATAACCTGCCAGCTCATGAGAGCAAGTACTTCTTGCTAGCTGAATGATGCAATCTTTGCTTCATTTCAGGTGAACTGCAAAAAAGGCGCATGAATTGAATCATGGAACTCCAGGCTGGCCTCATTCGAGTGGAGCTACAGGTTGAGTTCAAGGAGTGCCATTATTATAGTAATCATGCTCTTCTTATTTGTGTTGTGCAAACAGGAATACTCAACTACAGATGTTGTGACGGTCAAAAGCATTCGCCAATTTCTTCGGTTGTATGACACGGCTAGCCAAGATGGATTTAATCCCGATATTCACTTTATCAAAAGGCTCTAATGGGTTCGTTTTGAATCTTGCAAGCTGGGAATTAATGAGATGTGTAGGCATCTTTGTTGTACTTATTATTTGAATCTTATTTGTTGGTTCTGAATCTTGCAAGCTGGGAATCAATAAGATGTGTAGGCATCTTTGTTGTACTTATTATTTGGATCTTATTTATTGGTTATGAATCTTGCAAGCTGGGAAACATGGCGTGATGATGCAGAGGACAACAACCATAACAAACAGTTCAAACTTGGTAGTATTATCTGTGTGAAAGTGCGAAAAATGTGCTGATCGCGTGAGTCTTGAGAATAATAATTCTAATTGTTGTGCATGTTGATCCTGTGGCACTGATAGAACGAGCCAATGCATTGCTTGTTTTAAGTATAAATTTCTATTAAAGCTAAGTAAATTTAAGTAAAGTGACCACTAACTCTTGTTATTACAGTACCAATACAGACCCGCTCGTGAACCGACGTGTGGCCGGAGTAGGTTTCTTAATGGAGGCATTTAAATGCGCCGAGGGTGCATCTTCTGCCGGGCATGCAGCGGGCGAGGGAGGGGTAGTAATTGTTGTCGCCTGCACACACTCAGTTTACTGTTGAATCCAGTTCCCCAAGAGCTGAAAAACAAGCTGCTGCCGCCGCCTACCCACTCGTTCACTTGAAGAGACTCCAATGGCGATCCGAGGGGTGAGCCTGCTGGATATGGACTTCAGCAAGGAGTTCCCCTTTGAGTTCACCATGTAATCCAATGGCTGCAACAAGTTGAATGTGATGTACACCAACGATCCGGACTCGGTGAAGCTCTGCCTCGCCGAGTTCAAGCAGTACCTACAACACGAGAAAGCACAAGCTCGTAGGACTAGACATTGTGCCCATCCATTCATCTCCTGACAGGGATCGGCAGATCACCGTCGCCCAGGTATGTGTGCGGGACGAGGTTCTCGCCTACCACTTTTGTAGGGCCATAAGAGGTTCTGGAGCATTCGCCCGTTTCATCGGCAGTGCCGACTGCACCTTCACTAGGGTGGAGAGAAGGAAGAACGCGACGATTCAGTCAACTGGTGCAACAAGCTTGTCGAACTACATAAGCAATACAAGATCATCGGCAACGGGCAAGAGAAGGACTCCGTGGTTTACCTCGCCGAGACCATCATCGACCCCTGATATGCCAACATATCAGAAGACAACGATACCAAAGGACCTGAACACGTGGGAGGTACCTTTGAATCTAGCCTACATAACCTACGCGGCCAAGGACGCATGCACATGCTATGACAGGTACAGGCAGATCTTGGACATGAGGGCGTGTCTGCTTCCCGTAATCGACGAGTACACGGACAGCCACATCGTCATGATCAAGCATGCCAGGAAGGTCTAGATGTTGTACTTTATCTGTTTATAAGCACCTTTATCATCGGAGTGTTTCATGCATTAGCCTATGTGTCATAATTATCTGTTTTGTTCGAAATATTCTTTTAAGAACCCATTAACATGTTTGCTTTTTTTAGTGGCTATTTGCTTATGTATGTAACTAGTTCACTCGTCCGTTTAAAAAAAACTGGTTCACTTGGTTGCCGTGCTTTGAATCTCCTTCCTCCCAACATATTCCCCTTCTCAGGTGGACCCAGCAGATCTCGTACACAGACATATGGAACCAACCACCTATCCATTTGTAATTCTTTATTTTGTTCAATCTTTCGTCCTCTTCCTATACAGCGGCTGGCCATCATAGCCTATGGCGTTGACCAGGCCATCCCTCTACTCCCACACATTTTCCGGCGACGACAGCTCCACCGGCCCACCCTGCACCCGAACAAGTCAACCCTCGTACTCCCCTCCGCCTGCGTATTCCCCCGCTCCGGTTCGTTCGGTCCAAGGTCTCGACGTCGTCCTCTGCCTTGGTGCTCTCGCCGCAGAGCCGCCGTCTGTCGTTCCGAACATGGTCAGCAAAACAAGAGGAATCGGGAGACAACTGTTCGTCGAGAGGCTGACAGTCCCGGGCCCACCAGGTCCATGGCCTAGGTTTTGTTGTTTAACATGGGCAGCCCACGACATGTTTCAACATTTTTTGGATCTAGCAGGTATCAAGCGGCCTCTGGGCCTCCCAACCTAGCTTGTCTATAACATCAGCAGTCCAAGTTATGTTTGTTTTTTCAAGACGACGCATGGCTCAGTTGTATTTTTCTATAAGAATAGAAAACTAAACCTAGGTTTTCTATAAGAATGCAAAACTGAACCTATATTTATATCTTATTTTATTACACACACACACAGATATATATATATATATATATATATATATATATATATATATATATAATAGAAACAACATAAGGTTCCGTTAAACCTTTCGTTCATCCAACCATTTTATAGACCCTCCCACTTCCTTTATTTTTCGTTTTCATTAATCATATATCTGAATTTTCTCCCACTTTCTTTTTCGATGTAAACTGAGTTTTCTCCCAGTACTTTTCCCTAGAACCAACTCAACTGTCCCACGTCTAGCCTAAAAAGTAATAATACCCCACGTCCTATTAACTCATCAAATTAAAATGATATTTTATTTCATAAATTGAAAGCTCTTACAAAATAATAATAATAATTGTTTATATATAACTTGGCAAGTTAACTCCTAGTGATTGCGTACATAAGCTTGCAAAGATTTTACTGACCAATGCAGTAATAGACGTGCAATCATGTGTTTATGTTTTTATAACATTTCTCTGTCCAGCCCAACATGATATTTTCACCCAGCCCAGTAAGTCCACGGATTTCGAGAAAAATGCAAATGGGCTTTAGATTCTACCATATATATAAACTGGCTCATAGATGCTACATCATTGTTTCACCCAGCCCACCAAATGGACTAAAAACAAATGGACTGGCTGACATGTGGGCCAGTAGGTCGAAGCCTAAGCAAGGCGTTGGATTTACATCCAATGGCCGACATTCTTCTTCAATCTCTCGTCTTCTTCCCCCAGCGCTGCCGGGACCGCCTGATCCAGCCTCTGGCATCCAGTGGCATTGTTTTGCGTGCCTCAGTGGAACGCTACCCGACCGACGGCTAGGCCATCCCTCCAATCCGCACCTCCTATTATTCTCTGCCGAGTGTAGGCCCACCCCGCACCCGAACCAGTCAAGTTTCCCACTCCTCTCCATCCGCAACTCCACTACCGCGCCTTCCCCATCTCCGGGTCGTTCCAGACTAGGGCCTCGCCGTCGTCCACCGCCTTGCTGCGCTCGGCACAGCGTGGTCAACAAACGAGAGTCATCGGAAGAGGACTGTACGTAGAGAGCCTGACGGCTGGGACCCACGAGGTCCATGGTCGCACGCAAGGAAAGTTCCTCCTTATTAAGCTGTTTGCTCCCCCTGACAGCTGGGACCCACCGGTTGTATCTTCGCACGGAAGGAAGTGCCTCCTTGTTATGCGAAAATACCATTCCTCCCGATGACAGCTGGGACCCAGCAGATTTGGTGGCTGACTTGTGGGCCTACTAAGCAGACGTGTACGCAGGGCTTTGTCAAATTAGTCAACAAATCATACTAGCAGCTGGACCATTGGATGTTAATCCAAGCTGTACTCCTTCTTCAACCTCTCTTCTTGCTCCTGTCTCCCGTGGGCGGCAGTGCTGCCACGCACCCGAACCAGTCAAGTTTCCCACTCCTCTGCATCTGCGACTCCACTACCGCGTCTTCCCCATCTTCGGGTCATTCCAGTCTGGGGCCTCGCCATCGTCCACCGGCCTTGGTGCGGTCGGCACGGTGTGGTCAACGTGGTCAACAACCTAGAGTCATCGGAAGATGACTATACGTGAGAGGCTGGCAGTGGGGACGCACCACGCCCATGGACGCATGCATGCAACTGCATCCTTTTTACCCTGAAAAATAATGTTTTCTCCCCCTGACTGCTCGGACCCACCAGCTACATCTTCACACACAAGGAAGTGTGTCCTTATTACGAGCAAAAAAACCCTGACAGCTGGGACCCATCAGCTATATCTTCGCACGCAAGGAAGTGCATCCTTATCCTCCCTGACAGCTGGGACCCACCAGGTCGAAGCGTACGTACCGTTGTGTGTCTTGTCGGAACGTGTACGTACATACTGGTCGATTGGTCTCTGCAAGTATGAACCGTGGCCGAGTAAGTAGCCACACATGTCATAGAAGAGGCCCCCACGTAGCAGTTCAGGCTGTCCCGTCTAAACCGTGTACACGTACATACAGCCACATGCCAAAAATACGGCCACGTACATACATACAGGAGGGGTCTTGAATGCCTACTCGCGCATACGTACGGCCAGGTCTCATGTACATGGCTGGTTCAGAACGGAGAAACTGTGTCGTCATCGTGTTCATTAGGAGGCAACGGAATGCGTCGTGTTCATCGGGAGGCAACGGAACGCGTGCTGTTCATCGGGAGCCAACCGGCTTGGACGGAACAGTCAATGGAAACGAGGCCTGGCGTACCGCGGAACGGAGGAAACGGCCTTGTGTTTGACCGGCCACGGTCGAAACGGGATCCTATTCATCGGGAGGGGTCTGGCGTATCGCAAAACGGAGGAAACGGACCTCCTACGGTCGAAATGGGGTCCTATTGATCGGGAGGGGTGTGGCGTACCGCAAAACGGAGGAAATGGACTTGTGTTGGAGGGCTACGGTCGAAACGGGGGTCCTGTCCATCGGGAGGGGTGTGGCGTACCGCAAAACGGGACTCCACGGGATATTGTTCATCTCCACCGTCGACTGCCTCCACGGGCTACTGTTCATCCATCATCGACTGCCTCCACGGGCACCTGTTCATCCAGCTTCGACCTCCTCCAGCCTCCACCTGCGACTGTTTATGCACGGGCTCCTGTTCATCCAGCCTCCATCGCGCGCTCCTCCACCGGCTACAGTTCAACCAGCCCTCTCCATGGGGTGCTGTTCAACCACCCCTCCACGGGCTACTGTTCATCCATCCCTCCACCGGGTACTGTTCAACCAGCCCTCCACAGGGTCATCCTATTCATCCAGCCCTCCACGGGGTCCTGTTTATCCACCCCTCCATGAGATCCTGTTCATCCACCGGCTCGATCGATCGGGGTCCTGTTCATCCAGCGGCAACGAGCTCTACTACCACGGGTTCCTGTTGATCCAACCCTCACCGGGAACTGTTCATCCAAACCCCCCAACAACGCTCACTGTTCATCGAGAGGTAGCAGGTTCGATCGGCTTCAGTTAGCAGCAGTAGTGAAGGAATCGCTCGATCGGGTTCAGTTAACAGCCATCGATCGATCGCTCGGGTTCAGTAACGCGTAGCCTGCAGTGCAATCGCTCGGGTTTAGTAGGCGAACGCCTTGTTCGGGTTTAGTAAGAGCCCAACGCCTCGCACCCACGCGCCTACGTGTATGAGAGAAACGCGCATCGCTCGGCCCCCGACCACTCACCGTAATCGGGAACTCCCCGATATTTTCCTCGCCCTCGCTTCTACCACGGTTTTCTCCGTCATGGACGGCCCAAAGAATGTCATGCAGCTGCGTCTCCGGCCCGCCCAGGACGAAAATTGCATTTACTATCATGATTTTTTGTCATAGAAGTACTCCCTCCGTCCGGAAATACTTGTCATCAAAATGAATAAAAGGGGATGTATCTAGATGTATTTTAGTTCTAGATACATCCCTTTTTGTCCATTTTGATGACAAGTATTTTCGGACGGAGGGAGTAGGAGCCCACCACATCTATGATGATACCGGGTTTTGTCACAATTATCGTCATAGAAGTGTCATCAGCATGACAGAAAAAAATTCGTTCGGCCCAAAATGTCATGGATGTGTCTTTTTTTGTAGTGAAGCATGCAAAACATGATAAATTTTATTTTGTCCATACAAATGAGATATCCCACTTAAACATACAAGTCGTCAATCAAGCTTCACAAAAAAATTACACTCCATGAAACAAAGCATGAGCTAACTCATCAAGGAAGTCATTCACGATAGGGAGGGAGACTGGAGCCCCTCCAGCGCCCAGGGAGGAGCTCGTCATCGTCGCTCTAGAGGAAGGCTCAATAGAGCCCAAGCCCCTGGAACCCCTCCGACGCTGGCGCTTGTGAGTTGAGGTCGAGACCGGCATGGGTAGCAGGGCCGCTTGCCGACGACTGCGAACCGAATCTTTGGGCCTCTAGAAATAATGCAAGCCTGGAACTGAAACACCTAGAAAGGTGAACTGAATCTTTGGGCCTCTAGAAATAATGCAAGCCTGAAACTAAAATACCTAGAAAGGTGAATTGAATCTTTGGGCCTCTAGAAAGATTTATTACCTCCTCAAGGAGCCTCAAACAATTCCATGCGTGCACCATAAATCTATACCAAGTTTAATCAGGATCTACTTTTTCAAATCAGAATTAGCGCTAGAGCGAGCAAGATCAATGCTATGGCTGTGAGACAGAGAAGGAACGAACAAAATAACCCCTCTCGCGACCTCCCTGGTAGATCCACCGGTGCCGTGCACGACAGAGGGAGAAAAACGACTGGTGAAGGGGGAGCAGGGTGACCTTCGAAGGCCGGAGGAAGAGGGCGGCTGGAGGAGGGCGTCAGAGGCCAGAGGAGGGAGAGGGCGAGCGGCGGAGCGGCGCTTGGGCGGCCGGCGCGATGGGGAATAGATAGGAGTCATGCGAGGGGGGGGGGTCGGAGGGAGCGATCTGGTGCGGGCAGGGGAGATTTTTTGTAGTACTATTTTAGTGGGCCCGAAGAGAACTAACCCAATTAGAACCTCTCCACCGGGCTATTTTTTTAGCTTGGTTTGAGAAAACTAGCTCAAACTAGCCCCTCCTGTTTGGATACTTTGAGGCTATTTCAACCCAAACTAGCTATAACTCAGGGATCCAAACAAAGAGGAGTAGTATTGTACATTCTATAGACTGGACTGTAGCATATTGTTTCTTATGGCCATATCACCACATTCTTTTCTACTGCTGGTTCACTGGGCTGCCGTGGTTCGCACTGCTGGTTCACTCAGGGATCCAAACAAAGAGGAGTATCTCCTATCGCCTGCTGGTTCACTGGGCTGCCGTGGTTCGCACTCCTCTGACATGAGTAGTAGTACTAGTATATACACTATATACCGCATGATTCTTTGCTCCTTCTTACGTATTTGCCGACATGTGGGAGAGCCAGCATCCGGGTCGACGTGTCATGCACCAGATTAGAGTGGGGAACAGAAGTGGGGCATCACCCCGGTCGTAGCGCCAGTAATTCATGACTATAGTGAGTAGTCATATCACAAGTCTTTCCAGCAGTAATGCGCCATCAAATCGGATAGCCCGACCTTTCCAGCAGTAAGTAAGTTGAATCCGCTACTCCCTCACCCTCCTCGCCTCTTTGTCAAACTGCCTACGCGAAAACTATCGTGCGTACTACCCGGGAAAAGCCCCGCCCTCAACTTTTAGCTACGCGAAAATAGTTCGAGCTTTTTCGTTCTATATAAATACTAGTACTGTATGTTTATTCACCCGTGGGGTTGTTCAATGAATGGAGGGCCCGGGAGCACAAGTGAACAATAATACTACTAGAAAGTAGGAGTCGTATAGTTAGTCGCGTTAAATAGAGAGTTTCTTTTCTTTAATGCCACGTACACAAATTGAAACGCTTGTTGTGGAGAGAAAAAGATAATCACTCCACTATATATGTAGGTAGGGGCCTGAGCGCTTGCTTTACTAGGGTTGCTCTCTTCATTATCTCATCCTCTCTAGATCTAAACAAGATAGCGGCGGTGACATTTTCTCTCTGCTCACCACTGGTCACAGATCCGGCCAGATCCCTTCGGCCGGTGTGTGTAGAGGACTAGGTGCATCGTTCACGCGGTCATCACCGATTAGGGAAAAAACCCATAGCTACCGGTGGGGCCCGATCCTCTTCCCGTGTCGTTCTCTCCGACACAGCACCGGCTCGAGAGGTCCTCCGACCCTTTTTCCTCCCTGCCGTATTGTGCGCAGATCTGACCTGCCGCCACCGACATCCCGACGACCCTCAGGTATAAGTTCTTCGAAAGCGGCCTTGCTCTACTGCCCCAGCTCCCCACGTCTGCATGTGCATCTTTTTCTACTTCCATCAGCTCTTCCAAAGCCACCTAATTTTTAGTATTATTAGAGGTAAACCTACTTCACGCATTCGAATCTAGGACTTGGTTCAAACAGTGAAGAAAGGGGGAAGTCATAGCATGAATCTATGACTTGATTCAAAGAGGAAATAACAGGGGGAAAGTAGTAGAGACCGGATACCCAACCGGTCTCTTGGTTGAAAAGGGAAATAATGGGAAAATGCAGTACAAACTGGATAAGGAACAGATCTATTATTGGTTGAAAAAAGGATAGAAAGTGGCGGCTGGTGGACAAGTCAACACAGTATGTCTAGGATTAGATTTGCTGCCCTCACATAGTAAAAGGTCTCCAGGATTAGATTTGCTGCCCTCACAGAGCATGAACAAACTCGGCATCACCACTTTATGCCTCCTTGTAGATACATTGTGCTGATGCATCCACTATCGCATGTCCTTATACCAACTTTTTGCTATTGTTAATGTATGGGCGCATGTAAAATGAAGCGATCACACTGTTACCTTAAGGACATGTCTAACCAGTGTTATTGTTAATCTAATATCTCCAGTGATATGATGCAATTAACTGTGTTACAAATGGTACTCGTGCTATTTTCCCTAGTATGATAAGTAAGTTGCTTATTTACACTACTAAGTGTCCTGGTGTCCCCATGGTCCCATGCCCTTAAACCAACTCTTTAGCTTCTGTTGATTTAATGTATCTGGTAAACAAGCAATGCCATCATTAAAGTAATCCCATATTTGACGAATGTCATTGTTGATCGTAATGCTTCCTGTAACATGAAGCTTTGCTAAAGTTTTAGAATTTCTACTATCCTTGCGTGATTTCCATGAACATAATTAAGATGCTTCTTTTCATTTCGTCTATGTTTCGTATCTTCTTCTTGAATAGCAACTGTTTTCTTTCTATCTTTTTGTGCAGATAGGGATATCCATTTCACCTTGTTGCTATTGTGACCTTTTGGTGAACTGCACAAAACACTTTTTGGAATGAGTGTCTTGTGCAGTTCAACTAAAATGTCACGTGGGCAACATCTCTCAATTTTGGTGGAACTACACAAAATGGTGATTGAAGTTTCCAAAATCTCCGTCAAATTCTGCTGGTAATCTCGTGCAACATTTTATTAGCCTTTGCAAGATGAGCCATCACTGTCACCACAATGGCACTTTATATTAGTGGAACGACACAAAAGGATAAGAAAATTATAGTTGCACCTTACATGAGCAGGACAGCCAACCTTAATGTTGCTCAATTTTGTGCAACTACTAAAGAAGAACCTGCCAGCTCATGAGAGCAAGTACTTCTTGCGAGCTGAATGATGCAATCTTTGCTTCATTTCAGGTGAACTGCAGAAAATGGCGTGAATTGAATCATCGAGTGGAGCTGCAGGTTGACTTCCACTAGTGCCACTATTATAGTAATCATGCCCATTATTATTTGTGTTGTGCAAACATGAATATTCAACTACAGATGTTGTGATGGTCAAGAGCATTCGCCAAGTTCTTTGGTTGTATGACATGGCTAGCCAAGTTGGATTTAATCCCGATATTCACTTTATCAAAAGGCTCTGATGGGTTGGTCCTGAATCTTGCAAGCTGGGAATCAGTGAGATGTGTAGGCATCTTTGTTGTACTTATTATTTGAATCTTATTTGTTGGTTCTGAATCTTGCAAGTTGGGAATGAATGATATGTGTAGGCATCTTTGTTGTACTTATTATTTGAATCTTATTTGTTGGTTCTGAATCTTGCAAGCTGGGAAACACAGCATGATGATGCAGAGGACAGCAACCATAACAAACAATTCAAACTTGGTAGTATTATCTGTGTGAAAGTGCGACAAATGTCCTGATCGTGTGCGTCCTAAGAATAATAATTCTAATTGTTGTGCATGTTGATCATGTCGCACTGATAGAATGAGCCAATGCATTGCTTGTTTTAAGAATAAATTTCTATTAAAGCTAATTAAATTTAAGTAAAGTGACCACTAAGACTTGTTATTATAGTACCAATACAAACCCGCTCGTGAACCGACGTGTGGCCGGAATAGGTTTCTTAATGGAGGCGTTTGAATGCGTCGAGGGTGCATGTTCCGATGGGCATGCAGCGGGCAAGGGAGGGGTAGTAACTGTTGTCGCCTGTACACACTCAGTTTACTATTGAATCCAGTTCCCCAAGAGCTGACAAACGAACTACTGCTGCTGCCTACCCACTCGTTCACTTGAAGAGACTCCAATGGCGATACGAGGGGTGAGCCTGCTGGATATGGACTTCAGCAAGGAGTTCACCTTTGAGTTGGCCATTCAGTCCCATGGCTGCACCAAGTTGAATGTGATGTACACAAACGATCCAGACTTGGTGAAGCTCTGCCTCGCCGAGTTCAAGCACTACCTACAAGACGAGAAAGCACAAGGTCGCAGGACTAGACCTTGTGCCCATACATTCATCTCCTAACAGGGACTAGCGGATCGTTGTCGCCCAGGTATGCGTGCGGGACATAGTTCTCGACTACCATTTCTATAGGGCCATCAGAGGTTCTGGAGCATTCGCCCATTTCATAGCAGCACCGACTGCACCTTCGCTACAGTGGAGAGAAGGTAGAACGCGATGATTCGGCCATCTGGTGCAACAAGCTTGTCGAGATCCAGAGGAAATACAAGATCATCGGCAACTGGCAGGAGAAGGACTCCGTGGTTGACCTCTCCGAGGCCATCATCGAACCCTGCTACGCCAACATGAAAGAAGACAACGATACCAAGGACCTGAATATGTGGGAGGTACCTCTGAATCTAGCCTACATAACCTACGCAGCCAAGGACGCATACGCATGCTACGACAAGTACGGGCGGATCTTGGACATGAGGGTGTGATACGTCTCCAGCGTATCTATAATTTTTTATTGTTCCATGTTGTTATACTATCAATCTTGGATGTTTTATAATCATTTTATATCATTTTTGGTACTAACCTATTGACATAGTGCCAAGTGCCAGTTGCTTTTTCTGCATGTTTTTTACATCGCAGGAAATCAATATCAGACAGAGTCCAAATGCCACGAAACTCCACGGAGAATTTTTATGGGCCAGAAGGAACACAACGGGCCCTGGATCCGCCTGGGGGTGCCCTGAGGGGTGCACAACCCACCAGGGAGCGTGATACGTCTCCAACGTATCTATAATTTCTTATTGTTCCATGCTATTATATTATCTATTTTGGATGTTTAATGGGCTTTATTATGCTCTTTTATATTATTTTTGGGACTAACCTATTAACCAAAGGCTGAGTGCAAATTGCTGTTTTTTTTGCCTATTTTAGTGTTTCGCAGAAAAGGAATATCAAACAGAATCCAAACGGAACGAAACCTTTGCGAGGATCTTTTTTGGAACAAACGCAATCCAGGAGACTTGGAGTGGAAGTCAAGGAAGCAACGAGGCAGCCACGAGGCAGGAGGGCGCACCAAGGGGTAGGCGCGCCCCCACCCTCGTGGGCCCCTCGTAGCTCCACCGACCTACTTCTTTTGCCTATATATACTCTTATACCCTGAAAATATCTAGGGGAGCCACAAAACCACTTTTCCACCACCGCAACCTTCTGTACCCGTGAGATCCCATCTTGGGTCCTTTTCCGGCAACCTGCCGGAGGGGGATTCGATCATGGAGGGCTTCTACATCAACACCATAGCCTCTCCGATGATGTGTGAGTAGTTTACCACAGACATTCGGGTCCATAGTTATTAGCTAGATGGCTTCTTATCTCTCTTTGGATCTCAATACAAAGTTCTCCTCGATGATCTTGGAGATTTATTCAATGTAATACTCTTTTGCGGTGTGTTTGCCGAGATCCGACGAATTGTGGGTTTATGAACTTGATTATCTATGAATATTATTTGATTCTTCTCTGAATTCTTATATGCATGATTTGATATCTTTGCAAGTCTCTTCGAATTATCGGTTTAGTTTGGCCTACTAGATTGATCTTTCTTGCAATGGGAGAAGTGCTTAGCTTTGGGTTCAATCTTGCGGTGCTCGATCCCAGTGACAGAAAGGGAAACGACACGTATTGTATTGTTGCCATCGAGGATAAAAAGATGGGGTTTATATCATATTGCTTGAATTTATCCCTCTACATCATGTCATCTTGCCTAATGTGTTACTCCGTTCTTATGAACTTAATACTCTAGATGCATGCTGGATAGCGGTCGATGTGTGGAGTAACAGTAGTAGATGCAGAATCGTTTCGGTCTACTTGACACGGACGTGATGCCTATATTCATGATCATTGCCTTAGATATCATTATAACTATGCACTTTTCTATCAATTGCTCGGTAGTAATTTGTTCACCGGCCGTAATACATGCTATCTTGAGAGAAGGCACTAGTGAAACCTATGGCCCCCGGGTCTATTTTACATCCTATTAGTTTCCCGTCAACTTGCCAATTTTTGTCGCCGTTTATTTTGCAATGTTTACTTTCCAATCTATACAATAAAAATACCAAAAATATTTATCTTATTATCTTTATTAGATCTCACTTTTGCAAGTGGCCATGAAGGGATTGACAACCCCTTTATCGGTTGGTTGCAAGGTTCTTGATTGTTTGTGCAGGTACTAGGCGACTTGCGTGTAGTCTCCTACTGGATTGATACCTTGGTTCTAGAAAAACCGAGGGAAACGCTACTTTGCTGGATCACCCTTTCCTCTTCAAGGGAAAACCAACGCATGCTCAAGAGGTAGCAAGAAGGATTTCTGGTGCCGTTGCCAGGGAGATCTACGCTCAAGTCAAGACATACGAAGTACCCATCACAAACTCTTATCCCTCGCATTACATTATTTGCCATCTGCCTCTTGTTTTCCTCTCCCCCACTTCACCTTTGCTGTTTTATTCGCCCCTCTTTCGTTCGTATTTTTCGTTTGCTTGTGTTTCCATGTGCCTTCTATGTGCTTGCATCTTCGCTTGCTAAACTTTTTAAGAGATCCAATTATGATGAACGAATTGCTAGTGAGTTGTGTGCACTAGATTATCTCTGAGGTTTTACTTGGAATCTGTGAATCTGGAAATTGTGATGAAGTAATTTATGAAGTGATTCATGGTAGATCTTTGAATGAAAAGCATGCTTGCAATGATGGTACTATAAATTCTCTTAATGTCAATTGTGTTAATGATATGCAAAACCTCAAGCTTGGGGATGCTAGTTTTGATATGACTATTATTTGTTGCAATGATCATGATTGGGGTGATTCTTCTTATGATCTTGAAAATTTATTTAAGCCCCATGATGAATATGAGATTGATAATAGTGTTTGCAATAATATTCAAAGTGGGTTTGGAAGAGTGTCAACTTTAGATCCCACATATTTGTATAATGTTCAATCTTATGGTATTTTTGATAAAAGTAGGTTTGGAAAGGTCATGACTTTAGTTAATGATAATCCCACTATTTTGGAAGAGTGTCAACTTCACATGCATGTGGATCGTGTTGAGAATATGTTATATGATAGCTATTTTGTTGAATTTTCCTATGATCCTACATGTAATTATTATGAGAGAGGAAAATATGGTTGTAGAAATTTTTATCTTACTAATTTACCTCTCGTCATGTTGAGATTGCTATCGTCTCTTTCTTCTTCCTTGCATATGCTAATTTTTGCTTGCTATGATAATTTGTTTGCTTTAAAAATTCCTATGCATATGAAGTATGTTAGACTAAGATGTGTTTATCACGTGTTTTATGATGCTCTCTTTGTGCTTCAATTCTTGTCTTTCATGTGAGCATCTTTGAAATTATCAATGCCTAGCTAGGGGCGTTAAACGATAGCGCTTGTTGGGAGGCAACCCAATTTTATTTTTGTTCCTTGCTTTTTGTTTCTGTTTAGTAATAAATAATTAATCTAGCCTATGTTTAGATGTGGTTTTATGTTTTAATTAGTGTTTGTGCCAAATAGAACCTTTGGGAAGACTTGGGTGAAGTCTTTGTGATCTTGCTGTAAAAAACAGAAACTTTAGCGCTCACGAGATTAGCTGCCATTTTTACTGGAGAGTGATTTTAGGTTGATTCTTTTTGTACATGATTAAAATATAAATTCCTCACGTCCACCAATTTATTTCAGAATTTTTGGAGTTCCATAAGTTTACGTTTGATACAGATTACTACAGACTGTTCTGTTTTTGACAGATTCTGTTTTTCGTGTGTTGTTTGCTTATTTTGATGAATCTATGGCTAGTATCAGGGGGTATGAACCATAGAGAAGTTGCAATACAGTAGGTTTAACACCAATATAAATAAAGAATGAGTTCATTACAGTACCTTAAGGTGGTGATTTGTTTCTTATACTAAAGAGCTCATGAGATTTTCTGTTTGAGTTTTGTGTTGTGAAGTTTTCAAGTTTTTGGGTAAAGATTTGATGGATTTAGGAACAAGGAGTGGCAAAAGCCTATGCTTGGGGATGCCCAAGGCACCCCAAGGTAAAATTCAAGGAAAACCAAAAGCCTAAGCTTGGGGATGCCCCGGAAGGCATCCCCTCTTTCGTCTTCGTCTGTCGGTAACTTTACTCGAGGCTATATTTTTATTCACCACATGATATGTGTTTTGCTTGGAGCGTCTTGTATGATTTGAGTCTTTGTTTTTTATTTTACCACAATCATCCTTGTTGTACACACCTTTTGGGAGATACATACATGAATCAGAATTTATTTGAATACTCTATGTGCTTCACTTATATCTTTTGAGCTAGATAAATTTTGCTCTAGTGCTTCACTTATACCTGTTTACAGCACGGTGGTGGTTTTATTTTATAGAAATTATTGATCTCTCATGCTTCACTTATATTATTTTGAGAGTCTTTTAGAATAGCATGGTAATTTGCTTTGGCTATAAAATTAGTCCTAATATGATAGGCATCCAAGAGGGGTATAATAAAAACTTTCATATAGAGTGAATTAAATACTATGATAAGTTTGATACTTGATAGTTGTTTTGAGATATAAAGATGGTAATGTTAGAGTCATGCTAGTTGGGTAATTGTGGAATTGAGAAATACTTGTGTTGGGGATTGCAAGTCCCGTAGCATGCACGTATGGTAAACGTTGTGTGACAAATTTGAAGCATGGGGTGTTCTTTGATTGATTTCCTTATGAGTGGCGGTCGGGGACGAGCGATGGTCTTTTCCTACCAATCTATCCCTCTAGGAGCATGCGCGTAGTGCTTAGTTTTGATGACTTGTAGAATTTTTCAATAAGTATGTGAGTTCATTTTTACTAATGTTGAGTCCATGGATTATACGCACTCTCACCCTTCCATCGTTGCTAGCCTCTTCGGTACCGTGCATTGCCCTTTCTCACCTTGAGAGTTGGTGCAAACTTCGCCGGTGCATCCAAACCCCGTGATATGATACGCTCTATCACACATAAACCTCCTTATATCTTCCTCAGAACAACCACCATACCTACCTATTATGGCATTTCCATAGCCATTCCGAGATATATTGCCATGCAACTTACCACTGTTCCGTTTATTATGTCGCGCTCAATCATTGTCATATTGCTTTGCATGATCATGTAGTTGACATCGTATTTGTGGCAAAGCCACCTTCATAATTCTTTCATACATGTCGCTCTTGATTCATTGCATATCCCGGTACACCGCCAGAGGCATTCACATAGAGTCATATTTTGTTCTAAGTATCGAGTTGTAAATCTTGAGTTGTAAGTAAATAGAAGTGTGATGATTTTCATTATTAGAGCATTGTCCCATGTGAGGAAAGGATGATGGAGACTATTACTCCCCCATAAGTCGGGATGAGACTCCGGACGAAAAATAAAAAATAAAAAAATGAGGCCAAAGAAGCCCAAATAAAAAAGGGAGGCCAAAGAAGCCCAAACAAAAAAATGAGAGAAAAAGAGAGAAGGGACAATGTTACTATCCTTTTTCCACACTTGTGCTTCAAAATAGCACCATGATCTTCATGATAGAGAGTTTCTTATTTTGACACTTTCATATACTAGTGGGAATTTTTCATTATAGAACTTGGCTTGTATATTCTAATGATGGGCTTCCTCAAAATGCCCTAGGTCTTCGTGAGCAAGCAAGTTGGATGCACACCCACTCAGTTTCTTTTGATGAGCTTTCATATATTTATAGATGTAGTGCATCCATTGCATGGCAATCCCTACTCCTCGCATTGACATCAATTGATGGGCATCTCCATAGCCCGTTGATTAGCCGCGTCAATGTGAGACTTTCTCCTTTTTTGTCTTCTCACATAACCCCCATCATCATATGCTATTCCACCCATAGTGCTATGTCCATGGCTTGCGCTCATATATTGCGTAAAAGTTGAAAGAGTTTGAAAAGGCTAAGTATGAAACAATTACTTGGCTTGTCATCGGGGTTGTGCATGATGGGAGCATTTTGTGTAACGAAAATGAAGCATGGCCAAACTATATGATTTTTTAGGGATAAGCTTTCTTTGGCTATGTTATTTTGATAAGACATAATTGCTTGGTTAGCATGCTTGAAGTATTACTATTTTTATATCAATATTAATACTTTTTCTAGAATCTTTTAGATCTAAACATTCACTACAAAAAAATAGACTTCCGTGATGATACGTGTTTGTCACAGTAGGTCACGTTTTCTGTCATGCATGTACATCCATGACAAATTTATGATAGAATCAAGATAGTCATACCTGTGCTGTCGTAGAAGTGTTCCATGACATTACCAAAATTATCATCACGGAAGTGTCCACTTCCATGACGATAAATCGCGCGTCATAGAAGTGCTTTCGTCAAGGGTGACCGACACGTGGCATCCACCGTAACGGGACACCGTTAAGCTATCGGGTCTGGTTTTGTATCCGATAACCCGTTAACAACCCGGACCAATGGGAAATTTCCACATGTAAAATTCTGATTGGCCGGAGGAAACACTTGTCAGCTCGTCAGTGGGTCAGATAGGCGCCTATGATATGTCGACACGTGCGACGGCCCACCACTGGCCCATTTAGCTTACAAAGGCCGGCCCATTTGACTTGGTCAAAAGATAGTGGGCTGGCCCATGACAAGCCTGTTAACGGTCTCTTCTCAAATAGCCCATTTTACGGCCCGGTAACTCACGTCCCGTCAGGGCCTACACGAAATCGGCCCAACAACGTCATGTGGGCCGTCGAATATAACAGCAGCCCATTTCACTTTCGGCCCATGTATGGCCCACGGCGTCTTTCGGCCCATATGAGGCCTTCGTATCTTTAGACCGTTTAGAGACCCACAGTGACTCTAGCCCGTAATGAACAGTAAATTTCTTTGTAGCCGTTAACGGCCCATGATTCACATGGGCCGTTTCCATCCCGTGTTAGCTTTCGGCCTACTGACGGCCCATACGTTCTTGGGCTCCTTTCCGGCCCTCGATTACTTCCGGCCCTCGATTACTTCCGGCCCGTTACTGGCCTGTTCCCCTAATGGGCCAAATTCGGCCCGTGGCAAGAGTCGGCCTGTTTCTAGCCTGTTAACCCGTTGCGCTGTTTCCAGCCCGTCCTATATTCTGTCCCATTAACAACCCGTTATGCCTGTGACAGAATTAAGCCTTTGCTGTCTCCGGCCTGTTAACGGCCCGTTACCGTGCTGTGCCGATACCAATTATGCCCGTTTACGGCCCATGTAGATCCATTTATCCAACGACCCGAGGCCCACCGATTCTACGCCCGTGTTGGAGGCCCATTTAAAGACGGCCCGTAGGAGGCCCATGGATCCTACGGCCCGTAGGAGGCCCATGGATCCTACGGCCCGTAGCAGGGTCAAGGCTACCATGGTCCCTATATGGCCCATGTTTGTTGCGGCCAGTAGCAAACCAGGGAAAAAGAAGAGTAGGAAATAAATAAGCCTGAAACTAACGCTAGGCTATTAAGGCGATTGCACAGATTACATCCACTGGGCATCAAAGATCGCCACCAGTGCAAATATAGGGAACACCCTACACTATACAAAAATGGCTTGCTGTTTTCTTTAGCCAGTGGCTGGACGTTAAGTACAAATTTTATATTGCAACATAACAAATTACAACTATAAAACAAAAGGAAGGTTGGCATAAAAGTTAACAGTCTGGCAGGTAAATGCACCACTAGAAGTTCAGAAGCTCAATTCATTTGACCTGACTGTTACATTTTCATGCTGTATTGTCCGATGGAGCACCATAAACTTTGCCTTCATTTCTCCTAAGCTATTGAACAACATAGCAAATGTCTGATAGTCTGGTTTCAAAACCATGCATATCTTGATGACATCGAACAATGTCTGTCCTTGTTTCACAAAGGGTCTTTGTTAAGGAACGGACTTGTGTCTGGAGCGCAGATATAACATTGTTTTGAGCTTGCATATCTTGATCATGAGGCAGTTTGGACGAGATTGCCTTAACAACCAACCGAGTATTATGTAGGAACGTGCTTTTGGCACTGTTAGTGGACAGGTACTGGCCCACTGTAGCAAGAGCTGACATTGGGGTTATAGTTTCCTCGCTACCTTCAGAAGGTGGCGGTTCCACCATTTTTTCCATAGCTTCCTGAAAAGTTGACTTTTTACATTAGTAGTACCTAAATAGAAGATATTAAGGAGGCAGCAAAACCAAACAAAATAGCTTTGGTCTATATACAGAACTTATTCTGGTGAACCCATGTAAAATATTAGTTGTATTTTACTGCAAAGTACATAATAAAACCAGGTTCCAAACATATGACCATGTACCATGGCTAATGTATTGTCTATTTCTTCACATTGTATTGACAGCTAAGGATAAAGCGACAAAGTTAATAATACGGTAAGCATAGTATGACATCATTCATATCACAAAACAACTGAGAACAGACAAACAGGCAATTGTAACGTTGTGTGGGCAAGTCCAGCACGGAACTAGATTAAAGGTCAAGATCAAAGGAACATCACTCCTCTCTTTTAAACCTTGTAAGGTGCAATGATACGCTAAGACAATTGTGTATAAAATTGAAAAGAGTAATAGACATTGGCTGCAAACCATGCAGTTCAAGGCACAAGTCAGAGTAAGTAGTAGTTAAAAGGCATGAGGATTAAGGACTTACAACAGCGGCTGTGACTGGTGTAGTCATGCCCTTCGTCTTGCTGGTGTGACAGTCCTTGAAGATTTCCACAACATTTGGTTCGGGTACTTTTTGGTCCTTGCGGGCTTTCCTCTGCATTTGGAACAAGTCAATATAGATCTGATAATATGGTACAGCAAAAAGAGTGAAACAGCAGCTAATGACAAGATCCTCGCAATGTGCAATATAGCTACGAGATCCCGTCGTCTGTTGGAATTTCACTTTCGAACGGTTGGCCTTGTTCTTTGAACAGTTCACCTACAAGAAGATAGATTTGTGTGGCACATGCGTAAATAGGACTTCAACATGTGATCTGATCACATATATATAATGTACCTGATACTTCGGATCAGACCAGTGTTTAACGTGGCCTCTCCAGTCTTCATCCGATATATTTTCCACTGGAGATGTTTGGGCAAGTTCACTGTTAGCCTTGCCTTCAAAGTGAGTTTTCCTCAAGTTATACCGATACTGTCGCAGAGCAGACTTGAAAACATGGGTGCAAGCTTGTCTGGTTGCATCATCTTGGCTATCCAACTTGAACCTCATTTGTTGAAAATTATGGGAGTCTCATTATCAGCAACCTAGAAAGTATTGGACAGAGCAATACGATATTACTAGTTTCCATACATAACCATACTTACAGATAAATGGTCGAGGAAGGTGTTGAACTGGGTTTCGTCTTTGTCATTCCTGTACTGAATCCATGTTGGGAGGATACGTACATGACACCTAACGGCAACCACTGCCTCTGATACTAACTTGGCTGACTCTGTAGCATCACGTGGCCTTTTTAAACCTGCCTCAAAACGGATCTCCATTCTTCCTCCTCTAGATTTAGTTAACCTATTGAGCATCATCCATTATGTTTGTTTCCTCTTGCGCCTAGGTGCTAGTCCAACAACGAAAATAGGAAGTGTTAGTGTACATCAAACTGTGAGACTACATATAAAGAAGCATGCAACTATAACTTGACTCCAGCAACTACCTTCTTACTGTTGAAGCTCACAAAGTTCATCTGATCTTGCCTACTCATCTTGTGTCAAGAGTGCTTTAGAAGTAGTGTCAGGTGGCAAGGGAGCTTGGGAACGTGCTGCTAGCTGAGTTGACCAACGAGTAAATCGTGCAGCTGGTGGTCATGTGGAAGGTGATGCAACAACTAGGGTTGTCTCTGCTTGTTTGGTGGCAGCTATTTGTTTCTGTTTGGCTTGTTCTGCAGCTCGTGTAGCACGGGATACCCTGTCGGTACAATTTTCCGCTGGAATTTGACCTTCTATTGCACCATCAGTACCAGCAGAATCTGCAGGATTGTTCCGCTTCCCTTTCCCTGTCGTTCTATGTTGCTTCCTCTTTCTCTGTGCGATGTTAAGTCAAGCCGACAAGAAAAACGAATCTCTACTCCTAATGGAGCAGTTGGTAGTCTCGCTTCCAGGTTTTTTTCCGTCCCACCTCCCATGGTTTTTTTGGTACCTCCTCCCACCTTTGCTGGTTTTTTTGTAGATTTTTTTTGTCCCCTCCCCCCACTTCATCGGTTTATTTTCGCGTCACCCTCTCACACAACGAAAGAAATCTGAACAGATCAGAACTTTCCATACCAGCGCAAGTTATTTAGTAATGTAGAATCAATCACGAACAATCTCTAAAGATCAAATCTAAATTAATTAACCTTACCTTAAATCACTCAATCACATTAATTAGAAAACAAATATTTGATTTTTAGAAAAATCGCTGAATCACATTAACCTTACCTTAACTCACGGATGCTAATCAATCTCCAAACAAAGGAAACAATACATCGAGGGAGCAGTAATGTAGCGACCAGACCTCAGACAGTCTGATCTCTGTGCATAAGTGTCATCCCTGGATCGGTAATGCTGACACACACAGTACTTGAAGGGTTTATATTAGAGTAGCAATCACACACTTATTACATCGAATGTCTAAAAAGAGAACTTATTACAATAAATATGGCTTAAGGCCATCTAATACGATAACAGCGGAAGGCTTGGAAGATAAAGTGAGTCCATCAACTCCAACAGCATCACTGAGTGAAAGATCACGACCGAAGGCTCCTTACTCGTCGTCTGAAAAGTCTGCAACATGATACGTTGCAGCCCGAAAACGGGTCAGCACATGGAATATCCTGGCAAGGTAACACAAAAGAGTAATGAACAGAATAATTCTATAACTACATGCATATATGGCTGGTGGAGGCTATATGGTTGATATGTTTTGCGAAAAGCCAATTTTTCCCTACTGCAAAGGAAATATATTTTATTTAACTATCATGGTGATTGTTAAACATTGAGAATGGTAAATCCCATATCAATCCCAATTAAAAGTAATTAATAACCCAATCAAGTTTTATAATTAAGAGTGATGAGATCCACATGATAATCCAAGAACTAGATACTCAAAACGTCCTTGACCGGGGACACGGCTAACCATGATTAGATTGTACACTCTGAAGAGGTTTGTGCACTTTTCCCAACAAGACTCGATCTCCTCCGTTGGATTTCTCGCACTACAAAATTTTTGAGAAACGGATGACCGAGACACAGTCTTTCCGAAGAGGTCCCCTTAACCGATAGATAGGCTGGTACACCTACAATCCCCTACATCTGCTAGCCCATCATGGAAAGGTTTCCCACAACTTACTCAACTATGCCAGAGCCCATAATGGCATGTGGCTGCACACGGAAGTTTCTAGCATGAAAAATCTTATGATCCCTTTGAGCCTGGGTGGCAGTCCATAGGAGAATCACACGGTACCCCGGGATTTCCAAAAATACAGGCAATCACTGGAATTCCCCAGGTGCCTGAATCCACCCAGATGTGTATTTAATTTGCCACCTTAAGTTAACCATTAATTAACAATATCACAACTGTCATGAAATACTCTCAAACCCAAACCACGTCTACGAGCATAGCATAGCAATATAAGCAACGTAGAAGTAACTCCCAGAGTTTGATAATAAACAGGTGAATAGGTACTACCTCATCTACTTCCCAAAACCACAATTTAATTCAGATCCTAACCATGCAATTGTTTGAGGGTTGATCTAATGCAATAAAACTGGGTAGTAAAGAGGTATGATCAAAGTGTTACTTGCCTTGCTGATGATCCGCGAACCCTAGAGACTCGTAGTAGCACGGTTCGCACTCCAGGTACTCTATCGCAAACAAACAAGCATACAATAAGCAATCAAGCAAGGGCATGGATAAAACTCAAATAAGAGATGTAACCAGAAAGTTCTACTTTAGAACTCTGGTTTGCAAAAAGAATCAAATCAAACGAAGCAACAAAACTCAATCGGCAAAAGAAACAAACTTCGTTTACTAATCTGGACTAAAGACAAATTTTACAGTAGCAAAATCTTGTTTAGTTTGGTCAAACAGAAAGAGGGTTTCAAGACGAAACTCTAGGCGCTTGAATCGCCTGATTCCGGTAGGCGAGCGAAAAGTTATACTAAAACGAAAATCGAATCAGAAATCGCGATCGAAAATAATCGCGAAAAAAATCCAAGAAAAAGAAAAACTGACGAACAGGCTAACGAACGAACGTTCACTGTCTGCGGCTAACGAGTGAACACCGTTCGTTAAAACGAACGTACGGACGAACGTCCGTTAAATAAATAAACCAAAAAAATAAAACCGATCTATTCAAAAAAACGAAAACTTGGGTTTTCTAAAAAAACTAATCGGTTTTAAAATAAAACCAAACGACGGCGACGGCGGTGTATACCTCCGGCGAGGCGGGGCGGCTCCGGCTGGGCTCGGCTGCGGCGGCGGGGCTCCGGGTCGGCGGCGGTGGGGCGACGGCGAGGCGGCGTGGTGCTGCGGCGCGGCGGCGGCTTGCGGGCGGCGGGGCTCCGACAGGCGGCGGCGGAGGGCGGCGGCTGCGGCGACTTGGGGTCCCTAGGGGGCCGTGAGCTCGGCTTATAAAGGGGGGTGGAGGCGGCTTGGGCGAGGCGGCACGGCGGCGGCGAGGCATGTCCGGCTCGGACTCGCCCGGCGTTGTCGGCGGCGGCACGGGGTTGGGCCGGCCGGCTCGGCTGGGCATCGGCCCAGTCGGGCGTTGAGTTTTTTTATAATAACGTTCCGCTGAAAATAAATCCTAGAAAAATAAATAAATATCTAAAAATGCCAAAAAAAAATTCACCGTATAAATAAAATATTTAGAAGAAGCTGAACATTTTCTTGGCCCTAAAACGCAATTTTGAAAACGTGCAATTTTTCTAATTCAAATAAAATTGCAATAAAATCCCAAATTTGAGAAAACTCAAATATGAAAATAACGAAATCCCCAACTCTCTCCGTGGGTCCTTGAGTTGCGTAGAATTTCTAGGATCAAGCCAAAATGCAATAAAATATGATATGCAATGATGATCTAATGTATAACATTCCAAATTAAAAATTTGGGATGTTACAAACCTACCCCCCTTAAGATGAAGCTCGCCCTCGAAATTCAGGTTGGCTAGAAAATAGGTGAGAGTGATCCTTCCGTAGGTCTTCTTCTCACTCCCAGGTGGCTTCATCTTTGGTATGGTGACTCCACTGAACCTTGCAGAACTTGATTACTTTGCTACGTGTGACACGGCTGGCAAAATCAAGAATCTTAACTGGCTTCTCCTCGTAGGTCAAATCACTATCGAATTGTATCGCTTCCAGCGGTACTGTATCTCTCAGAGGAATATCAGCCATCTCTGCGTGGCACTTCTTCAACTAAGAAACGTGGAACACATCGTGAATTCCTGACAATCCCTCGGGCAATTCCAACTTGTAAGCAACTTCTCCCATACGTTCCAAAACCCTGTATGGTCCCACAAATCGTGGCGCTAACTTTCCCTTAACTCCAAAGCGCTTCACTCCTCGAAGTGGGGATACCCAAAGATACACTCTGTCTCCGACTTCGTAAACTATCTCCTTGCGTTTAGAATCCGCATAACTCTTCTGCCTGGACTGGGCTACCTTGAGTCTATCGCGAACCAGCTTAACCTTATTTTCAGACTCTTTAATCAAATCTGGTCCAAACAACTGCCGGTCTCCAACTTCGTCCCACAACAACGGTGTTCTGCACCTCCTTCCGTACAAGGCCTCAAAAGGGGCCATCTTCAAACTGGCTTGATAACTATTGTTATAAGAGAACTCTGCATAAGGCAAATTATCATCCCAACTAGATCCATAGTCTAGCGCACAAGCTCTCAACATGTCCTCCAGAATCTGATTTACTCTCTCAGTCTGTCCATCTGTCTGCGGGTGAAAAGCTGTATTGAACTCTAGCCTGGTTCCCAAAGTTTCATGCAACTGATTCCAAAACTTTGAAGTAAACTGGGTTCCTCTATCTGATACAATGGTCCTCGGAACTCCATGTAGACATACGATCCTGGTCATGTATATCTTTGCCAACTTAGCACTGGTGCAAGTGGTCTTTACTGGGATGAAATGAGCTACTTTCATCAAATGATCGACTACAACCCATATCGAGTCATAGTCTGAACGAGTCATGGGTAATCCCGTGATAAAAATCCATGCCTAGCTTATCCCACTTCCATTCGGGTATCGACAATGGTTGTAGCAATCCGGCTGGCTTCCGATGTTTTGCCTTCACTCTCTGACATTCATCACAAACTGCTACATACTCCACAATCCTTCTTCATTCCGGTCCACTGTAAGTGCATCTAGTGCCCCTTAGTGATTTTGGTGTATTGAAGACTTATAGGTTAAGGGACTAATGTGTTTATAAGTGTACACAGGTCTATAAGTCTATGAGGAGTTTGATATTTACAGAGAAAGTCGACCCCTAAAAATGAAGTTCTTCGACTAAAGACTTTGGTATTTCTGAAGACTTTCTAAAGACTTTGAAAGTGAAGAAATTGGTGTGACCTTGAAGACTTGGTATTCATTTGAGGAACATGAAGCGTGAAGACATTTGTTTTTGTAGTTTCATTTTCTCTTTCTTGAGTCATAGGAAACACCGTACTGTTAAAGGGGGTCGAGGAAATACTGAGGAAAATTTTCCATGTGATGCTCAACTCAAAATCCTACACCTACCAATCCCTTCGAGTGAAGCCATTGGAAATCTCATACAGTTCAGTCATATTCTTCAGTGACAGAGACGAAGTTCTTCTGGTCTCTGAGGAATTTGTTCTGACTGAGGAGTTAGGAATTGGCCAGTGCGGATTGCCTACACAGTGAGGAACATGATAGCCCTGAGGAATTTAAACCTCAAATTTCCGACCGTTGTTGTGCTATGCGCCAGCTGTCCCAAAATATCTACCCACCTAACGGTCATATCATTGAAGGGCATTTATGTCTTACCATGTCGGGCTGCTCCCTAGGCTATAAATAGCCGCCCCCTACAACCACTAGCTGGTTGGCTGCTCTGAGAGAAACTGAAACATGTCAATTGAGAGCATCCCATCCTCCGAGGACTTTGAGCGAAAATCATCAAGTGAGGAAAAACCCCAAACCCAAACACCTACAAACCCAAAGTGATTGAGCATCACTGAAGAGATTGATCCTGCGTGGATCCGACGCTTGTTACCTTTGAAGACTTTGCTTCTTCTAGACGGTTAGGCGTCATGGTCTAGAGCATCCAAGAGGAATTGTGGATCGCCGAGTGACCGAGTTTGTGAAGGTTCGGAAGTCACCTGAAGACTTACCACGAGTGATTGGGCGAGGTCTGTGTGACCTTAGCTCAAGGGGAATATGGTGAGGACTAGGTGTCCTGGACTGTGTTTTCAGGACTGGGTGTCCGGGACTGTGTGTCCTCAGGTTTAAATACCTAGCCGCCCCAACCAGATGTACAACTGAGACAGCAGTTGGAACTGGTCTACCAAATCATTGTCTTCACCAAGCTTACTGGTTCTATTTCCTCAACTCTTTCATTTCCTCATTACTGTGTTGTGTGCTTGTCATATCTGTGTTTGAAGACTTTGACTGAAGACTTTCTCAATTTCCTCAGTTCAACTTCTTCAGTCTGTTTGTCTTCATCCTGTGTTTACGCTTTATGTACTCTGTGTTTGTCTTCATTTCATCATGATGACCACGCCTATGTTCTGCTATGCTTACTCTTGAGTACTTATTCCGCTGCAAGTAGTTCTTCGCTAAGGAATTTCCTCACCCGCAAATTTCTCAGTGAAGAATTCATAAAAATCGCCTATTCACCCCCCCTCTAGTCGACATAACGCACTTTCAATTGGTATCAGAGCAAGGTACTCCCTTGTTCTGTGTGATTTTGGTTTAACCGCCTGGAGTTTTAGTTATGTCGACCGCAGGTATGAAGAAAGTGACATGCCCATCTTTGACGGTCATGATTATCCCAAGTGGAAGGCCATGATGAGGAAGCGCCTCATGGCAATGAACAGCGAGCTGTGGACCGTCACTGAGATTGGTCTTACCGATGTATGCAAGATGGCAGACACTGATGATATTCCCAAGTACACTCGACTTGACATCATGGCGAAGGATATCATCTGTTCCTGCCTATCCAGAGATGAATTCAGGCGCATTATGCATCTTTGCAATGCGAAGCTTATCTGGGACCGAATCTCTGACGTCTATGAAGGTCATCGAACTTGTCATGATCCCTGGTTTGAGGATTTCAAGGAATCACTCAAAACGATGACTTTCGAACCTGAACCATCATCTTTTGCACCATGCCTCATGGCAAAAGGTGCCAAGGTAACCGAATGTTCCTCATCCGAGTCTAGTGATGATGAATCTGATGATGATTTTGGACCTAGCTGTACCAAGCTTGTCTGTATTGCCACTAAACAACAAAAGGCCTTGGAAAAGGTTCAAAACATGCTAGACAAGAGTGATGATATGTTGGTTGAAGAAATGGATCGCACTAAAACCTTGACTGAAAAACTTCAGAGACTTTAGTCTAAGTTTGACAACCTTCAAAGTCATCATAACACTCTCTTATCTGATCATGAGAAGCTTTCTTATGAATTTCTTCAAAGAAAGCAAGATCTTGAGAAGCTAAGAGTGAGTTATGAAGATCTTCAGAAGGAGCGCGATTCATTACTTTCTCAACAAATCAGCGCTTCTCAGGAAGAATTTGTTCCTCCATGCTTAAAGTGCATTGAACGTGAATCTGCTAATTCATCACCTGAATGTTCAAATGCTTCTAATGCTACAAATTCTTCAACTGTCTCTGCTATCACTAATTCCTCATCTGAGGACATTGCTTGTATCACTGACGATGCAGGGCTGAAGGAATTGTACATGACAGGCATGTACAAAAGCCTCAAAGGGCATCAGACTCTTTGTGATGTGCTTAAAAAGCAGAGCCTCAACAGGAACCCTTGGAAAGAGGGTATTGCCTTTGAGAGGAAACTCAATGCTGATGGTACATATTGGAAGCCTGAGCAGTACCCCAAAACCTCATGGGTTCCTGCAAAGGGACCTCCAGTTGATCCATCTAACTTATCTGGCTTTACATGTGAATCTCCTCATTCTTCTGCTGAGTCATTTGACTCCAACTATAAACTATTTAAAAATCAGAATGGTGAAGTATTTGCTAGATATGTTGGCACTAACTGTAGGAACGGTTCTCCTATGAAGAAAATCTGGGTTCCCAAAAGGTGCCTTGAAAGTCTTCAGGTGAATGTCCTCATGACACCACCTGTGAAGAAAAGGAACCCTAGATCAAATTCTTCATATGGACCAAATTCTTCTTATGGATTCAAGTCCTCATACGGATCGAATTCCTCACGTGGATCATATTCCTCAAAAGGATCAAAGTCCTCATATGAACATCGTCCTGCTAACAACTCTATTTCACAGGGAAGAGCCAAGGGCTATGAATATGAGCATTATTCTTCTAATCATTATGTTCATAAGTCCTCGAAGAATTTCTCTGCTTATTCATATGCTTACCCTAACTTCTCTTATGTGAAACGAAATGGATTGGCTTCTATGCCACCTTTTTCTTATGGAGCTCGCAGAGTGATGAACTCTTTGCCACCCCTTCAGATATGGGTGGTGAAGAAAAAGAACTAATCTCTTCTGCAGGGTCAGGCATCCAGACGTACTTGAACGTCTGAAGAATTTGCTGAGACCTGAAGTGTGCCTGAAAGGACGCAGGCTAATCATGAAGAAATGAACTTTCATTTCTCACGTCCTCATACTGCTTTATCTGTTGTATTGCTTGATGAAATTGATCTGATGAATTGATGTCATATTCTTCACTGATGAAGTATATGAAGTTCGTAAACTACACTAATTCATCTGCTGGATGATCAACCCAAAGCCACTGAGTGGGTCCTCGATAGTGGATGTACAAATCACATGACTGGTGACAAGAATCTATTGATTGATGATCCCTTATCACCATCACATCTGAAGCATATCATCTTCGCTGACAAAGGCAAAAGTCAGGTATTGGGTCTAGGTAAGGTTGCGATCACAAAGGATCGACACATGGACAAAGTCATGCTTGTCGAGTCCTTAGGATACAACCTCATGTTTGTCTTAATGCTTTGTGATCTTGATATGGTAGTTGTCTTTGGCAAGTATCGTTGTGTTGTGGTTATGGAAGCTGACAATTCCAAAGTCTTTGAAGGCTTTAGGAGAGGAGACTTGTATATTGTTGATTTCTCTACAGGACCACAACTAGCCGTGTGCCTACTTGCAAAAGCTTCATAAGGTTGGCTATGGCATCGACGACTTGGTCATGCAGGCATGAGGAATTTACACACGCTTGCAAAGAAGAAGCATGTCATTGGCATTGAGAATGTCAAATTCCTCAAGGATCACTTCTGTGGAGCTTGTGAAGCTAGAAAGATGACCAAGGCTAAGCATCCAGCGAAGACTATCATGACCACTACTCGACCATTCGAATTGCTTCACATGGACCTCTTTGGTCCTAACCATTACTCAGCTGTCACAAATGACGCATCTCTCTATGGGCTTGTTATTGTTGATGATTACTCTTGTTACACATGGGTACACATTGTTACTTACAAACATGAAGTGCAGGAAGTCTTCAAACGATTTTCCTCGAGGGCTTCAACCAACTTTGGTGTGAAGATCAAGCACATCAGAAGTGACAATGGAACTGCGTTCAAGAATTCTGGTCTTGATGACTATCTTGATGAACTTGGTATTACTCATGAGTTATCTGCTCCTTATACTCCTCAGCAGAATGGTGTCGTGGAGCGCAAGAACAGAACTCTTGTTGAGATGGCTCGCACTATGCTTGATGAGTACAAGACGCCTCGTCACTTCTGGATTGAGGCAATTTATACAGCTTGCCACATCATCAACAGGGTATATCTTCACAAATTCTTCAAGAAGACTGCCTATGAACTCCTAACTGACAAGAAACCAAATGTGAGTTATTTCAAAGTCTTCGGTGCTAAATGTTGGATTAGAGATCCTCACCACAATGCTAAATTTGCACCAAAAGCACATGAAGGTTTTATGCTTGGTTACGAAAAGGACTCGCACACCTACAGAGTCTTCAACACCGTTCTTCACAAGGTTGTTGAAACTGTAGATGTGTGGTTCGATGAAACTAATGGCTTGCAAAGAGAGCACCTACCCTCTGTGATAGATGAACCAACACCTAAGGAAACTATCAAGTTCAAGGCTACTGAGGATGTCATACCTACCGAAGAATCTACTGAAGAATTCATTCCAGAACGTGAAGAACGTCGAGCTAATGCACCTGAAGAAATTGCTGAAGAAAATGGTGCTGAATAAAATGCTGATCAAATTCCTTGACGACAACCTACTCATCCTCGCGTTGCAAATGAAGTGCAAGTTGAGAAGATCATCAATGACATTGAAGCACCAGGTCCTCTCACACGCTCAAAAGCTTCACATTTATCTAACTTTTGTGGGCACTATGCTTTTGTCACTATCTCAGAGCCCACTAAGGTAGATGAAGCATTTCTGGATCCTGAGTGGATTCAAGCCATGCAAGAAGAATTACATCAGTTCGAGCTCAACAATGTTTGGGAACTGGTCAATCGTCCAGATCCTCGCAAACACAATATCATTGGCACAAAGTGGATCTACCGCAACAAGCAAGATGAAAATGGCCTTGTGGTGAGGAATAAGGCATGGATAGTAGCTCAAGGCTAACCACAGGTTGAAGGAATTGATTTCGATGAAACTTTTGCACCTGTTGCTAGACTTGAAGCTATTCGCATATTACTTTCTTATGCTAACCATCATGATATCACTTTATATCAAATGGATGTGAAAAGTGCATTCCTCAATGGTAAGCTTGAGGAACAAGTATATGTTGCTCAACCCCCAGGTTTTGAAGATCCTAAGCATCCTGACAAAGTCTTCAGACTAAATAAGGCCCTCTATGGCCTCAAGCAGGCCCCTCGGGTGTGGTATGATACTTTGAAGGAATTCCTCATGAAGAAATGCTTCAAACCCGGTTCACTCGACCCTACTCTTTTCACTAAATCATATGATGATGAATTGTTTGTATGCCAAATATATGTTGATGATATCATCTTTGGCTGTACTGACCAATGTTATAGTGATGAATTTGCCTATATGATGAGTGAAGAATATCAAATTTTTACGATGGGAGAGTTGAAATTCTTCTTAGGTCTTCAAATTCGTGAATAGCGCAATGGCATATTCATATCTCAGGAGAAATACCTCAAGGATGTACTGAGGAAATTCGGCATGCAAGATTGCAAAGGCGTCAAAATTCCTATGCCCACAAATGGCCATCTGTGCATTGATGAAAATGGTATTGACTTCGATCAAAAGGTATACCGCTCCATGATTGGTTCTTTATTGTACTTATGTGCATCTAGGCTAGATATTATGCTTAGTGTTTGCATGTGTGCCTGATTTCAAGCTACACCGAAGGAATCACACCATAAGGCTGTGAAGCATATTCTTCGATATCTAGCTCACGCACCAACACTAGGATTATGGTACCCCAAGGGCTCGGTTTTTGATCTCGTTGGATATTCTGACTCTGACTATGCTGGTGATCGTGTGGATCGCAAGTCAACATCTGGTACATGTCATTTCCTCGGACGATCTTTGGTCTGTTGGTCCTCGAAGAAACAGAACTGCGTATCACTGTCTACTGCTGAAGCTGAGTACATTGCTACTGGTTCTTGTTGTGCTCAATTGCTGTGGATGAAGCAAAATCTCAAGGACTATGGTATCAACGTGAAGAATGTGCCTCTCTTCTGTGACAATGAGAGTGCCATCAAGATTTCTCACAACCCAGTTCAGCACTCGAAGACAAAGCACATTCAGATTCGTCATCAATTTCTTCTCGATCATGTGTTGAAGGGCGACATTTTTATTGAGCATGTGAAGACTGAAGAACAGCTAGCCGATATCTTCACAAAGCCCTTGGATGAGAAGAGATTTAGCAAGTTGCGGTGTGAGCTAAATATCTTAGAATCTTTGAATGTTCTTTGAAAAGGACACTCATCCTAACACTTATGCAAAATTACTGACTTAGATGTGCAACACATGAAGAAACGTTTTTCTTCAATCAATGAAGAATAACACTCTAAGTGTGAAGAAATTAATGAAGAATTTGATTCTCAGAACCCTACGACAATTGTACGCGGTGTCTGAAATCGTCATTCTTATACGGTGGGTCACGCCACCACAAAAGTTGAAAATCTTCAATTTGAGTTTTTCCTCAGTTTTGAAATTCCTCTGTTGTTCATATTCTTCAACTTTGCAAAATCTTCCCTATTTCCATCGTTTTTCTTCATTGGCTATATATATATATGAGTTTATGTCCTCTACAGCATTCACTTATGGCTAATTCCTCAAGTTGGTTCTTCTGCTAAGTGAATGTGATCGGACCCTTCCCCCTCTATGCTATACTCAACCCAATCTATTCACAAATTCTTCATGTGCGTTCTATTTGAAACTCATTCAAACTCTTCACTGTGTCCTTGTCAGCTGAAGAATTTGCGAATGGAACTTTTAACTTATCTTATCCAAATTTTCGGCTTTGCCGCTCAAACCGTTCCGCTTCCCACGATATACTTATCTATTCACCCACGATCTAACACAATCTCCACTTCTCAGTACGTGGGTGACACATGTCATGCGAATGAGAAGGGTCACGGGCACGTTCGTCCAATTTCTTCGGGCGAACCGTTTTTCACCGTGGCTATAAATACTCCCTCTCCCCTTCCTCACTTCCTTTACTCCGCTTGACCTCTCTCCAAGCTCGAGCTTCTCAAACCCTAGCGCCGCATCTACATCATCGTCGCCGGTAAGAAAGAGCTTCACTGCCTCGACCTTGTCGCCGCCGTACTCACGCCGGCCGCGGAAATCTTCACTCCGCTGCCGCCGTAGCCGTCTTCCTCCGCCAAGTTAGGGCGTGGAATATCTGCACAGACGAGCTTCACTTCTCCACATCCCAGTTCGTCGTGTTCTTCGTTCAGGGTAATTAAAAGTTACTTTTACTGCCCTCTTTGATTCAAATGACTTCTACAAAATCTTCAAAGGTGTTTATTCCTCAAATTTTTCACACACTGAACACCTCACTTGTCATCTGTTCTTGATTCATTTCTCTAAGCATCATTTTTCTTCAAGATTCCTCAATTGTGTGGATCTTCGATCTATACAACTCTAGAACCTAAGACAAAGAACGCTTAGTGAAATTGTTCAAGACTCATCTGGTCAAATTCCTCAAACTTGTTCGTTTTGAAAAACCTTCTGAGAACGCATATGACCTCTCCAAATTCCTCGCAACTATACTCTGTTCACAGGTACTCATGTCCGCTACTGAATCACTAGGTTCTCATCAACTTAACTCATTTGCGGCGTTCCTTGAAGAAAAGTTGCATACTTCTTCAGAGAGTTCAATTGTTCCAATTCCTCAACCGAAGAAAATGGCTGATGGAAATAAGCCACGGAAAGGAGGAAAGAGGCCTGAGGTCAATACTGCCTTTGAAATCCCCGAGGACATTTATGCTGGGTACTACACACCCCCTGAGGAAGATAAAAATCAGTGCAAGGTGCGCATTCAGACGATAGAAAGGAGATGGGCAAAAGAGTGGAGGGAGTACAGGTATGTGACTCCAAAATACATGAAGAAATTCGCTGTTACTCCTCCATGCTCAAGACCTCCATTGGCACCTGGCCAAGAGGCAGATCACACTAGCATCAAGCACGGTGAGGAATTTCCTGAAGAATGGGCCAAGCGCCAGGCCAAGTTGGCCAAACAGGCAAAAGATGCAGTGAGGAAATTCAATGAAGACTCAACTGCTGCTGCTGCTGAGGCCTCTGTAAGGCCAAAGAAATCCATGGCAAAGAAGCCTGCACACAACCCAAGTGCCTCGTCTTCAATGCCCTCACGGCCAATTTCCTCAGCCAAGCCCTCACGACCAATTCCTCAAGCCGCTCCTGCTCCTCCAAAGTCCTCAGATGCTCCGACAAAATCTTCAGCACCTGTGCATCTCGCCACATGCCAAAGGACTACAGGCATCTCCATTGCCTCAGGAGCTTCAGCTAGTTCCTCAGGTGCACCAAATTCTTCAACAGGACCCTCTCTGCTGAAGACTAAGACCACTGCTGGACGAGGCTCTCGCCCAAGTCCTCAGAAGAAGCAGGTCGCCTTCCAAGTACCGTCTGAAGAAGACGAAGCTGATGATGAAGAACTTGCTGAGATCATCAGAGACAGGCAAGTCAGGGCCGCTAGAGCCAAGGGCACAAATGTGCCACTGCTTTTGGATCCAAAGTTGATCCTCGACTATATTGATCTCTGGCACAAGGACCCAAACACTCCTATGCCTGATTTCAAGTTGACACTTGGCCAAAGTCACATGCTGACCCATTTCATCAGTGAAGAAAAATGGAAATATGAGAAGGCCAGGCAACTCAAGAAAGCACAGTACAGGAAGGAGAAGTTCCTGAAGAACAATGTTGTCTCTATGACGACTGATGAACTCGTAAAGCTCCAGTCTGAAATCAAAGTCCTCAGCGATGATTTCAACGCTTACTATGCTGATTGGAAAGGAGCCAAAGTCAGGTTCGTCAATCTGACGAAGACACTCACTTCAAGTGCCGCTGCCCCTGTGCATATTGAAGTCACTCCGACTGAAGCATCTGCTCAGCCAACTGAAGAACATGCCAGCACCGCTGATGACAATTAGGCTGCTGAAGATAATGTGAGTTCCAAGGCTGATGACTGCATTCCAGCCACTAAAGAAATTCCCAGGGCACCCACTAGTGGTGCTCCTGAAGAAAATGAAGAGGTCAGGGCAACTGCATCAGTTGTTCCTGAAGAAACTGAACCAAATTCCTCTGCTCCTCCTGCGCCTACTCCAACTCCAGTCCTTCCATCTACATCAGATGTGAAGAAGATCAAGGCTGCAGAGCGTGCAGCTGTGAAGAAAAGGAAAGCATCAGCTTCTTCAGATTCTTCTCCTCCGAAGAAAATGAAGCCTATGACCAGCTCTTTTGCAAACCCGATTGATGCTATTCCAATCTCAACCATGCCATCAAAGGACCTTGTTCCTTCTGATGAAGAATATGTGATCCCTAGCGGATCTGATGAAGAAACTCCTTCTGCTGCTACGTCAGAGTAGATGGATGAAGAAAATGAAGTGGATGAAATCGCTTCAACCCCAGTTGGTTCCTCGCCTATGCCTCAGTTTACTGCTGAAGAGGCCGGCGTTGAAGAAATTGAAGATGAAGGTGTGGACATTGGCTGTACCACACCAGTGATGAATGATGACATTTGGGAAAGTCAGCACCCCAATTCTCCACTCTTCACTCCACTGCAGCAAATTCCTCAGTCCCCAGTCACTACAGTTCAAATGGGATCTGATGAAGCTCATGAAGACATTCCAGCCACTAGTGCTGAAGAAACTAAAAATGAAGAATTCAAGAACCAGGCTGCCACTGAAGAGGAACCAGAAATTCCTCAGCCTGAAGAACCTGAGATTGCGATTCCTGAGGTTGTGATGCAACTCACTGACACTCCTCTGCCCAAGCCAAAGGATCCATTCTCCAGGAAGCAGAAATTCAAGACTGATGCCTTGTTTGGCGAGCATGTATTCTTCACTGATTACAACCCTTATGACTCTGCTCGCATAAGGAAGAGGCGTTTCTGGACTGCCAGCCAGGCAAATTTCTATTCCTCAGTGTTGTTCAACAAAGACAAAGTCTTCGATCATGAGCACATTCCTCATGTGGATATGGATTCTCTGCCATGCTTTGAGCCAGTCCTCAGTGTTCTTCACGACGCTGGATTGTTAAATTTTTGCACTGACATCTGTGATTGGAATGAAGAACTTATTCTTCAATTCTATGCAACGCTGCAAATCACCGGAAATTCTGAAGATGTGAATTCATGGGTGCTGGACTGGATGTCTGAAAACACTCACTACAAGGCACCAGCTACTGAATTGCTTCGTGCCTTACCTCTCATTCCACCCCTTGAAGGTTCTTGTTGCGTCTACAATGAACTTGAGCTAACCGATCGCTACATGCAAGTACTGATGCAGCCTTTGAAGCTAGGTCAGATCCCAAGAACAAAATTTCTTGTGAAGGAATTGTTGTATGTGCCTCGGACTGTCTATCGCATTCTGACGAAGACATTAAGTCCAGTCAAGGGCCACGACTCAAATGAAGAAGAAGTCGTTGGCATCATGAAGAATCTGCTCTTCAATATCATTCATGGCATTCCCATCAACTTCCATGATTTCTTCATGAGGACTCTGGCCAATGTCGCCATGTCACCATTTGAGTTGAAGCCTTATGCACCTTGGATTATGAGATTCATCAGGACAAGGTCTTCACTCAACTATAAAGTTGATACACTAAACCATTGCAGCTACTTGCCCCCAATTGAAGTCCTCAAACGGACATTTTCCTCAGCTGATGAAAAGGGCAAGACTACTGTTGTAATTGATGAAGGCATTCGTCCATTGGATGGACAATTTCGCAAGGCTGCATCCTACTCCACCAATGATGACTCTGCCACCCATGACTCTGCCGCCAACGCACCCAAGCAAAATCCTCAAGGCACAACACCCAGGGTGATGACTGACCGTGAACTTCTCCTCAATCTTCACCAGAAGGTTGATCGCAATCATAAATGGGCCAAGCGTCAGTTTGGTTCAATTCTTCACAACATGACTGCTACCCACAATGCAGTGAAGAGAAACCACTACTACCTTGATGAAACCCTCAACCGCACCTGGGTTGTTCTGTCTCAAGTCTATAGTGAAGAAGATCTGAAGAAAATGGGTCTCAAGGACGATCTTGACTGGGCTGCACCTCCTCCGAAGAAGTACAAGAAGGTCAAGGTTCCTTCCTTGGTGGCCAGCTCCTATTCTTCATCACGTGACACTGATGAACATGAAGATTTGGACGACACTGCGGCAGGCCCTACTCCAACAAACGACCCAAACAACGCTGACGCTCCTTCATCACCTTGATATTCTTCAGGGGCGTTAGTCCTCATTTTCGACCCTTTTGGTCATTTGATGACAAAGGGGGAGAAATTTGAGTTAGTCTTCAAGCGGGTCTATCTTATATGGGCGTTTTTTTTCTAAGTTGCAACTCTCGTTCTTTTGAAGATTTTGCTGGATCGAGTTGTAAACTTAAACTCTATGGTGACCTGATACTTTTGTTGTTTCTTCTGCATGCTTATTCCTCGTTAATGTTACTGCATGCATGCTGAATTACATCAGTCACCATATTTCATCATGCATTTCAAATTCTTCATATATTATGTCAAATGCGTGTATGAATTACAAGATATAGGGGGAGATCTCCATGATTCAACTCTTCAAGTGTGCATTGCTTCAAAAGCAAATTCCTCACTATGCACAGCTTCAGGGGGAGTTCTTCTGTATCTTGCAATCAAATTCCTCAATATCAGTATTTACACTTCATATGTTTATCCCCGTTGAAAACTTAACCTATATTGTCATCAATCACCAAAAAGGGGGAGATTGTAAGTGCATCTAGTGCCCCTTAGTGATTTTGGTGTATTGAAGACTTATAGGTTAAGGGACTAATGTGTTTATGAGTGTACATAGGTCTATAAGTCTATGAGGAGTTTGATATTTACAGAGAAAGTCGACCCCTAAAAATGAAGTTCTTCGACTGAAGACTTTGGTATTTCTGAAGACTTTCTGAAGACTTTGAAAGTGAAGAAATTGGCGTGACCTTGAAGACTTGGTATTCATTTGAGGAACATGAAGCGTGAAGAAATTTGTTTTCATAGTTTCATTTTCTCTTTCTTGAGTCATAGGAAACACCGTACTGTTAAAGGGGGTCGAGGAAATACTAAGGAAAAATTTCCATGTGATGCTCAACTCAAAATCCTACACCTACCAATCCCTTCGAGTGAAGCCATTGGAAATCTCATATAGTTCAGTCATATTCTTCAGTGACAGAGATGAAGTTCTTCTGGTCTCTGAGGAATTTGTTCTGACTGAGGAGTTAGGAACTCGCCAGTGCGGATTGCTTACACAGTGGGGAACATGATAGCCCTGAGGAATTTGAACCTCCAATTTCTGACCGTTGTTGTGCTATGCGCCAGCTGTCCCAAAATATCTACCCACCTAACGGTCATATCATTGAAGGGCATTTATGTCTTATCATGTTGGGATGCTCCCTACGCTATAAATAGCCGCCCCCTACAACTACTAGCTGGTTGGCTGCTCTGAGAGAAACTGACACTTGTCAATTGAGAGCATGCCATCCTCCGAGGACTTTGAGCAAAAATCATCAAGTGAGGAAAAACCCCAAACCAAAACACCTACAAACCCAAAGTGATTGAGCATCACTGAAGAGATCGATCCTGCGTGGATCCGACGCTTGTTACCTTTGAAGACTATGCTTCTTCTAGACGGTTAGGCGTCATGGTCTAGAGCATCCAAGAGGAATTGTTGATCGCCGAGTGACCGAGTTTGTGAAGGTTCGGAAGTCACCTGAAGACTTACCACGAGTGATTGGGCGAGGTCTTTGTGACCTTAGCTCAAGGGGAATACGGTGAGGACTAGGTGTCCTGGACTGTGTGTTCAGGACTGGGTGTCTGGGACTGTGTGTCCTCGGGTTTAAATACCTAGCCGCCCTAACCAGATGTACAACTGAGACAGCAGTTGGAACTACTCTACCAAATCATTGTCTTCACCAAGCTTACTGGTTCTATTTCCTCAACTCTTTCATTTCCTAATTACTGTGTTGTGTGCTTGTCATATCTGTGTTTGAAGACTTTGACTGAAGACTTTCACAATTTCCTCAGTTCAATTTCTTCAGTCTGTTTGTCTTCATCCTCTGCTATCCTGTGTTTACGCTTTCTGTACTCTGTGTTTGTCTTCATTTCATCATGATGACCATGCCTATGTTCTGCTATGCTTACTCTTGAGTACTTATTCCACTGCAAGTAGTTCTTCGCTAAGGAATTTCCTCACCCGCAAATTCCTCACTGAAGAATTGATAAAAATTGCCTATTCACCCCCCTCTAGTCGATATAACGCACTTTCATCCACCAGAAACTGTCCTTCAAATCCAGATACATCTTGGTATTTCCTGGGTGAATCGAATATGGCGAATCATGGGCCTCTTGCAGAATCAACTTCCTGATCTCTTGATCATTGGGCACATATACGCGGTCCTCAAACCATAAGGTATCATGCTCATCCTCACAAAATCCTTTAGCCTTTCCTTTGCTCATTCTTTCCTTTATCTCGGCAATCTCCTTGTCCGTCTTCTGAGCTTCTCTGATCTTATCCATCAAAGTAGACTGAATCTCCAAAGCTGCTACATAACCTCTTGGAACTATTTCCAAACATAGCTCACGAAGATCCTCTGCTAACTCCTTGGGTAACTCTCCGGTCGTGAGTGTATTGACATGACTTTTGCGGCTCAACGCATCGGCTACTACGTTAGCCTTTCCGGGATGATAATGTAATCTCATATCATAATCCTTAATGAGCTCCAACCATCTCCTCTGCCTGAGATTCAACTCCTTCTGCGTGAAGATATACTTCAAACTCTTGTGATCCATGTATACCTCACAATGGTTTCCGATGAGAAAATGTCTCCATGTCTTCAACGCATGCACTACGGCTGCTAACTCCAAATCATGCGTAGCATAGTTTAACTCATGGGGTTTAAGCTATCGTGAGGCATATGAAACAACTCTTCCCTCCTGCATAAGTACGGCTCCAAGTCCTCGACGTGAAGCATCGCAATATACTTCATAATCTTTGCGTTGATCTGGCAGAATCAACACTCATGATGTAACCAAGCGTCTCTTCAACTCCTGAAAACTGGCCTCACATTCCTCAATCCATTTGAATTTGGTGTCCTTCTTCAACAACTCCGTCATCGGCTTTGCAATCTTTGAGAAATTCTCTATGAACCTCCGGTAGTATCCTGCGAGTCCAAGAAAACTCCGGATCTCTCCAACTGACGTGGGTGACTCCCAGTTTGTCACAGTGACAACCTTGGTGGGGTCTACTGCTATTCCTTCTCCGGATATAACATGTCCAAGAAATCCAACTTCCTTCAGCCAAAATTCACATTTGCTGAACTTGGCATATAGCTGATGTTCTCTGAGCTTCCCAAGTACCAATCGCAAATGCACCTTATGTTCTTCTTCATTCTTTGAGTAGACCAGTATATCATCAATGAACACCACAACAAACTTATCCAAAAACTCCATAAACACTTTGTTCATCATATTCATAAAATAGGCAGGTGCGTTAGTCAGACCAAATGACATAACGGTATACTCATACAGCCCATATCTCATGGTAAAAGCTGTCTTAGGTATATCCTGCTCTCGAATCTTCAGCTGGTGATACCCTGATCGCAAATCGATCTTGGAAAACACTTTAGCTCCTTGCAGCTAGTCAAACAAATTATTGATCATCGGCAGTGGGTACTTATTCTTGATCGTCACCTCATTCAGTCCTCGATAATCAACAACCATCCTTAACGATCCATCCTTCTTCTCCACTAGAAGTACTGGTGATCCCCAAGGTGACAAACTTGGGCGAATATAACCTTTATCCAGTAACTCCTTAATTTGCTTCTTAATTTGTTCCAAATACTTTGCGGGCATTCTGTACGGTCTCTTAGATATTGGCCCTGTGCCTGGCAAAAGTTCAATCAAAAACTCAATGTCTCTATCCGGTGGCATGCCTGACAACTCTTCTGGAAATACATCTGGAAAATCCTTCACCACTGGTACTTCCTCCTGTACAACTCCAGATAAGGAATTTACTAGCGTCCTATTCAAAACATGCCGGGATACATACTTGATCCTTCTTCCTTCTGGGGTGGTGAGCAAAATCGTCTTACTGGCGCAATCAATGTTCCCTCCATACATCGATAGCCAATCCATACCCAGTATCACATCCAAACCTTGCGACTCCAATATTATCAGATCTGAGGGAAAAACATGCCTACCTATGGTTAATGGCATCTGAAAACATCCATGGCTTGCCATATACTCTTCTCCGGGTGAGGTTACTAGCATGGGTGTCTTGAGAACTCTAGTGGGCAACTTATACTTATCCACAAATCCCCTTGATATGTATGAATGCGATGCACCAGTATCAAAAAGAACGACTGCAGAAAATGACTTAACCAAAAACTTACCTATTACTGCATCTGGCTGTGCTTCAACCTCCTCCACGTTAACGTGGTTCACTTGTCCCCTGTTGAAAGGGTTGGGCTTCTTCCCAGATCTTCCATTGCCACTTCCATTCTTGGCTTCAGGACATTCATTTGCATAATGTCCGGTCTTCTGGCATTTGTAGCAAGTCACGTGGCTTAGATCCTTCTTGGCGGGTATTGCTGGGTTGGAACAGTTCTGTCCGCTACTTCCTCCGTTACCATTACCATTCTTGGGGCCACTATGACTGTGCGAACTTCCTCCATGGTTATGAACAAGTCCTCCCGAGTTCGGGATGAAACGGGGTCTCTGCTGGGCTCTAGAATTTTACTTCCCTTGTCCATACTTCCTCTTGCGGCTGTCAATCTGCTGCTGCTTCCCTTCAAGCATGAGAGCTCTATCCACCAACTCCTGGTAGTTATTGAAATTTGCCACCATCAACGGCATGCTCAGTTCATCATTCAGTCCTTCCAGAAACTTCTCCTTCTTAGCTGCATCTGTAGCGACGTCATCTGGGGCATAACGTGCTAGCTTACTAAATCCATCCACATACTGGCCAACAGTGCATCCTCCTTGGCGTAAGTTGCGAAACTCACGCTTCTTCATGGCCATAGCTCCTGCTGATACATGGGCAGTACGGAAAGCCTACTGGAACTGGTCCCATGTCACAGTGTCAATGGGGTAAGTGACTATGAAATTCTCCCACCATGATGTTGCGGGTCCATCAAGCTGGTGTGCGGCAAAACGCACTCTCTCCGCATCTGTGCATCCTGCAGTAGTCAACTCCCTTTCAATCTTGCGGAGCCAATCATCTGCAACAATTGGCTCGGTGCTACTGGAGAACACCGGCGGATTCAGCCTAAGAAAATGGGCTAAGTGATCAACTGGTGGTGGTGGTGGGTTGTTGTTGTTGTTTTTTGTTGTTGTTGTTGTTGTTCCCCTGGTTCTGATTCTGGACTAGTATTTGCATCAAGGCATTCTGTTGCTGGATCAACTGAGTGAGCTCCGGTGGGAAAGCAAATCCATTGTCACGTCTCGGAGGCATCTGCTGGGTTTAGAAAAGATGAGAAAACAGAATAGAATGAGGTCTAGGGGGAAAAACACTACCCATATGCACATGAGACAAAACACAAACATATCACTCAATGAATCAATCAAGGGCATACAATCAGTCTAGAACTATCATTACAAAAGTGCTTGGACTATACATGGTGGTATACTACTACTGATTTGGTGGTCTACTAGAAAAATTTCTCGGTAGAAGACTCCATGATATCTGCTCCAGCTTCATCAACATAGTCATCATCGCTATCGTCGGGGTCCGAGTCAGTGTCGTCGATGATGATGTAGTTCTCCGGGCAAGTGGAATCATCATCTTCTCCTCCTGGCGTGGGATCTCCCATGAAAACTCCTAGCTTCCTTGTCAGGTCATCATTCTTCTCCACTAGTTCGATGATTTCCTCCTCAAAATCTTCGCGTGTGGCCTTGAGTTCTTCCTCCAGCTCCGTGATCCTTGTCATCGCTTTCTTCAAATCTGTCATGCCTGCGCACATCTGGTTCTCCTGGCGTCGAATGTGCTGGTTTAACTCCTGGATGAAAGAGGCAAACGATCTATCCTTCCTGGTGCTAATCATTTCCCATTGCTCATCTCGGCGCCCACAAATCTGGTAGATAGTGTCCTTGAGATCATTGTGGTAAACTTCTCTAATGCGTCCCATGGTAATGTGAGCTGCCATACTCTTTCCTAGACTCTGGGTTGGTGCATCAAAGGAACACTCTATGGGCTTAGTGACTGGCGCGAACGTCCTTCCTCGAACATAACTTGAATTGTCCAGCGCTCCTCTTCTGGTAAAGTGGCATTGTAAGTCCCGGTGAAGCTTGGTATTCCAATGTTCAGGTACCTAGTAACTTCCTTCAAGTGGCGTCCAAAAGGTTTGTCTTCATCCGGTTGCGTGAACTTGATCCTTGCATCCGCCATCCTAAAGAGTAGAAAATGGAGAGGAGTCGGAAAGGAGAAGAGAGTAGTGATCTAGGGCTTTAGCTTAGTGGTCGTGTCCTACAGTCAGCGTGTGCTCTGATACCATCTTTGTAGCGACCAGACCTCCAACAGTCTGATCTCTGTGCATAAGTGTCATCCCTGGATCGGTAATGCTGACACACACAGTACTTGAAGGATTTATAACAGAGTAGCAATCACACACTTATTACTTCGAATGTCTCAACAGAGAACTTATTACAATAAATATGGCTTAAGTCCATCTAATACAATGACAGCGGAAGGCTTCGAAGATAAAGTGAGTCCATCAACTCCAACGACATCACTGAGTGAAAGATCACGACCTAAGGCTCCTTACTCGTCGTCTAAAAAGTCTGCAACATGATATGTTGCAGCCCGAAAACGGGTCAGCACATGGAAAATGCTGGCAAGGTAACACAAAAGAGTAATGAACAGAATAATGCTATCACTACATGCATATATGGCTGGTGGAGGCTATAGGGTTAATATGTTTTGCGAAAAGCCAATTTTTCCCTACCGCAAAGGAAATATATTATATTTAACTATCATGGTGATTGTTAAACATTGAGAATGGTAAACCCCATCTCAATCCCAATTAAAAGTAATTAATAACCCAATCAAGTTTTATAATTAAGAGTGATGAGATCTACTTGATAATCCAAGAACTAGATACTCAAAACATCCATGACCGGGGACATGGCTAACCATGATTAGATTGTACACTCTGCAGAGGTTTGTGCACTTTTCCCCACAAGACTCGATCACCTCCGTTGGATTTCTCGCACTACAAATTTTTTGAGAAACGGATGACCGAGACACAGTCTTTCCGAAGAGGTCCCCTTAACCGATAGATAGGTCGGTACGCCTACAATCCCCTACATCTGCTAGCCCATCATGGAAAGGTTTCCCACAACTTACTCAACTATGCCAGAGCCCATAATGGCATGTGGCTGCACACAGAAGTTTCTAGCATGAAAAATCTTATGATCCCTTTGAGCCTGGGTGGCAGTCCATAGGAGAATCACACGGTACCCCGGGATTTCCAAAAATACAGGCAATCACTGGAATTCCCCAGGTGCCTCAATCCACACAGATGTGTATTTAAGTTGCCACCTTAAGTCAACCATTAATTAACAATCTCACAACTGTCATGAAATACTCTCAAACCCAAACCACGTCTACGAGCATAGCATAGCAATATAACCAACGTAGAAGTAACTCCCAGAGTTTGTTAATAAACAGGTGAATAGGTACTACCTCATCTACTTCCCAAACCCACAATTTAATTCAGATCCTAACCATGCAATTGTTTGAGGTTGATCTAGTGCAATAAAACTGGGTAGTAAAGAGGTATGATCAAAGTGTTACTTGCCTTGCTGATGATCCGCGAAACCTAGAGACTCGTAGTAGCACGCTTCGCACTCCGGGTACTCTATCGCAAACAAAAAAGCATACAATAAGCAATCAAGCAAGGGCATGGATAAAACTCAAATAAGAGATCTAACCAGAAAGTTCAACTTAAGAACTCCGGTTTGCAAAAAGAATCAAATCAAACGAAGCAACAAAACTCAAACGGCGAAAGAAACAAACTTCATTTACTAATCTGGACTAAAGACAAATTTTACAGTACTTAAATCTTGTTTAAGTTGGTTAAACAAAAAGAAGGTTTCGAGACGAAACTCTAGGCGCTTTAATCGCCTGATTCCGATAAACGAGCGAAAAGTTATACTAAAACGAAAATCGGATCAGAAATCGCGATCGAAAATAATCGTGAAAAAAATACGAAAAAAGAAAAACTGACGAACAGGCTAACGAACGAACGTTCGCTGTCTGCGGCTAATGAGTGAACACCGTTCGTTAAAATGAACGTACGAACGAACGTCCGTTAAATAAATAAACAAAAAAAACCGATCTATTCTAAAAAACAAAAACTAGGGTTTTCTAAAAAAAGAATCGGTTTTAAAATAAAACCGAATGACGGCGACGGCGGCGTATACCTCCGGCGGGGCTCCGGTGAGACGGGGCGGCTCCTGCGGGGCTCAGCTGCGGCGGCGGGGCTCTGGGGCGGTGGCAAGGCGGCGGTGGGGCGACGGCGAGGCGCGGCGGCGAGGCGGCGAGGTGCTGCGGCACGGAGGCGGCTTGCGGGCGGCGGCGGCTGCGGCGACTTGGGGTCCCGAGGGGGCCCCGAGCTTGGCTTATAAAGGGGGGGGGGGCGGAGGCGGCTTGGGCGAGGGGGCACGGCGGAGGCGAGGCGTGTCCGGCCCGGACGCGCCCGGCGATGTCGGCGGCGGCGTGGTGTTGGGCCTGCCGGCTCGGCTGGGCTTCGGCCTAATCGGGCGCTGATTTTTTTTAATAATAACGTTCCGCTGAAAATAAATCCTAGAAAAACAAATAAAAATCTAAAAATGCCAAAACAAATTTTCACTGTCTAAATAAAATATTTAGAACAAGATGAACATTTTGTTGGCCCTAAAATGCAATTTTGAAAACGTGCAATTTTTCTAATTCAAATAAAATTGCAATAAAATCCAAATAAAATATTTATTTGGTTTTTAATATTTTCCCTCTAATATTTCATCTATTTTGGAGAAGTCATTTTATCTCCTCTCATATATTTTTATTTTTGAAATATTAGGAAGGGAAAATAATCAAAACCAAATTATCCTCCTTTCAAAATTTGAGAAAACTCAAATATGAAAATAACGAAATCCCCAACTGTCTCCGTGGGTCCTTGAGTTGCGTAGAATTTCTAGGATCAAGCCAAAATGCAATAAAATATGATATGCAATGATGATCTAATGTATAACATTCCAAATTGAAAATTTGGGATGTTACAAGTAAATAAACTCCCTTTCTTATGACATGTATATGATCTTCCCTTCCCTCTCTGTTGTCGAGCGTTCTTGATTCTCGAGGCCGATGCTTGGGCTGCGTCACTGGGTCATGACGGTGCCGGAGGACAAGGACGGCGAGGCCGGGTGCCGCGGCACCGCGTTGGCCGCGGCTGGTGAAGGGGGCGAAGAAGGGCGACTTCCCTGGCCCTGGCCGTGGCCATGGCCTTGGGAGTTGGTGAAGTGGAAGTGGCACTTGAAGGACCCGGCGTGGGTGGCCGGCGCGCAGACGCACTTGGAAGCGGGCCCGCGGCCCGCGCCGGACAGCGCCGACGCCAACCCGGGCCACCTGCTCCACATATTCTTGGAGCTATGGTTGGCGGATTTACATGAAATTAATTCCCTCAGTTGCGGTGGCAAATATAATACACATAATCCATATTGTTATGCACTAGCGTGTGTGTGTGTGAAATAGATGGATTATGGTCCCGTACCCAATAAGATGGATATGTGTGTGTGTGTGTTAGAGAGAGAGAGAGAGGGAGAGGGGGAGAGAGAGTGAGGAAGAGGGGTGGGGAGAGTGTGTGTGTGTGAGGATTTGATGGTAAAAAGGTTGCCAATGTCACTTGATATGTATGAGAATATTAATATCGAACTCTTAAAGTTAATGCGGCCCCGTTGCAACGCAAGGGCGTTCTTCTAGTAACAATTTAGTTCTTCAGAACAAATGTACTTTGATGTAAGAACATGGTGTGATAGACAGATATTGTATGTTCTAGAAACAGGAACACGTGTCTTAGTCACAAGTATAATGTGTAAAGTAAGTAGATGAAATTCAACAAAATTAGAAGCAATACAAGCTAGACATCATACATAACATGCAACGACATATAACAGTGCCAAGTTAGAGGGAGCACCTGTGATGGTGCACGAGGGGAGACGTGCTCATCACCAACACAGCTACGTTGAGTGTCTATGCATGTGTTGTCTTGGAAATCATCTTGGGGGGATGGAGGAGTAGAATCTGTAGAGGCCCTCCGTTTGGAAGGAGCACCTTCATCCGCTGCCTTGCTAACTTCCTTCTGCTTTATTGATTTCAAATTGTCAATTAAAACCGACAAGAAAAAGCAATAAAATTCACTCTTCAGAACTCATTCGTGCATGATACTGACAATCACTACTTTGATGTAAGGCGAACACATGATTCCAGGATGGAATAATAAGAAAAACAGGACGGCATGGCATATTCACAACTGTTTGTGTAAACTAAGCAGAAACCATTTCAACAAATAAGAAGCAATGCAAGCTAGACACCACATGAAAGATGCAACCAATATGAATCTGCCAAGTTAAAAGCGTCCCATCATAAATGGCATTTCAACTTATTAGAAGCAGCGATGCTATAAATCATATGAAAGATGCAACTAATATCACACTGCATATACTAAAGGTGTCTCGTCATATTGATTTATGCGGGATACAAAAAAACAATAGTTTTATGTGAGGACATGCTTAATAGACAGATGTACTATGTACTAAAAACAGGAAGGCATGTCACATTACAGGTATAATGTATAAACTAAGCAGAATAGCACATGCAATTTAACCAGATTAGAAAAATTACAATCTAGAAACCATATGCAACATGCAACCACATATCACGCTGCCAAGTTAGAGCAAGCACCTGCGATGCTGGTGTAGGGGAAATGCGGTAATCAACTATAGAGCTACGTTCACTATCTTCATCTAGCCTTGATGTTTTTTGAGAGTCATGTGGGGAGGCTGACGCTGCATTCTTTAAATGAGGATCTTTTATCACAGTAGTCCACGGGCCTGACTGCCTCATCATAAGTGATTGATGAGGGATACACAAGAACATTAGTTTGATGTAAGAACATGGTTAATAGACATATGTAGTAGTATGTACCAAAAACAGGAAGGCGTGTCATATTCAAAGGTATAGTGTGTAAGCTAAGCAGATGCAATTTTAACCAAATTGGAAGCAATACAAGCTAGACATCCGGCTGGAGTGGTGAGAATGATCATCTAGGACCTGAGAGCCTGGTGGGAGGCAGGCTGCTTCGCCACCATCGTGGCTTTTTAGTTGGCTTCCAGGTGATGCATGTTTGTGCTGGGCTTGTCACTGGCTCGGCCAGTGCCCTGACTAGCTATTTGTCTTCTGGTGCTCCCGGGATGGTGGTTCATGTAAATAATATCTTTCCTTATCTTGATAAAGACCAACTTCGGCCTTTCGAATACAAGCTAGACACCATTGCAACATGCAACCACATATGACACCGTGAAGTTAAAGCAAGCACCTGGGATGGTGTTTGAATACAAGCTAGACACCATATGCAACATGCAACCACATATGACACCGTGAAGTTAAAGCAAGCACCTGGGATGGTGGTTCACGGCGAGCGAGATCATCAACTCCAGAGCTACATTCCCGTCTCCATCTGCTGACACTACACCCTTTAAAGCCATGAAACGTGTCTGGCCTAGCCGCGTACCATGCTGGAGCGACTTCTCTCTACTCTTTTCTACTTTGGTCAAGGCAGGGTCTGAAATACCCTTGCATAAAAACACAATAGTGAGAGTATGGGTGAAGTGTGTGCAGAACTAGTGCATTGTAAAAGTAGCAGATAGCAGGTGGCTGAAAAATAAATGACACGAGACATATGATAGCTCTACAACATTGCATGGCAAACAAAATTAGATTCTACTCCATATGGTTTTGTAATATATGAGCACAGGAAATGCAGGTACTCCTCCAGCACACCACCACATGTGGTCCAATCAAGATAACAGTCGACTCAAAATAAATAGGCCAGTCATTTTTTTATGAACCGTCCGATCTATAAGGAATGGGTAGATGGCCTTCGTCTACCTCCCGCCAGTCACTGTTGACGATCTTTCTCGAACCTCCAGCGACCACCGGCCCAGACCCCTACCTCCGCTGCCCCGCCCTCCCCTCGACCTCACACCACTGCCATGATTGGCAGCGCCCCCAGGCCATCCCTTTAATCACGGCTGACCTCCAGATCGGGCGCCAACAGCTCTAGGCCCCACACGCCCCTAAGATAAACACTAAGGCACTGCTTCCCCGGCGTAAGAGGCGGACTAGCGCCTGTTACGCCGGGGAATGCTTCTGTTAATTGGGAATCAACTGACCAGGAATTGAAATCCAGGGGGGCGACGGACCTCTAGCTAAGGTTAAATAGTATATGAGGAGAAACCTTGTGCATCGCGAGTAACTAGCAACATCTAGTATCAAGAAGAAGCGGTCAACTAGTTTCTTCTGTGGGATGAATACCGTGCAAGCAGACACGTAAGATTTGCATGAATAAGGGAAGAGGAGTACCATTTTCGGTTGCCGGTGTGGTCGCCTCCACATGTCGCGCCGATCTTCTTCTTTTTGCCGGGGAAACCGATGTTCTGGAGGAGGGTGCAGGCTTGGACGAACCCATGGACAAATTGTTGACTGTGTTGCCATGGACGTATTCGGCGGAGGGGAAGCAGATCCGAGGCGGCGAAGGATGGCGTAGCAGGAACAGCTCCGGTGCGGTGGACGGTGGCGAAGTTGGAGCGGCACCGGTGAGGCGCAGGACGGCGTGGTTGAATTGGCTCGGGTACGGATGGCTTGGCCTTGGCTTCAACTACTAGCTGTGGAGGGCATTGCGGTGGACGACGACATCGGGGTATCAGCTCCGGCGTGATGGTGGAGGGCGACGGTTGATGGGTGGGATGGGGTGGCGGACGGAGGACGTCGGGGTTTCGCGGCTGGTGGAGAGGTAGTTTTGGCGCCCACGGAGTACGAATGGGGAATCGGACGGGGGGCGGGGGGTGGGGGGAGCTAAGGGAGAACCATGTTTCAGTCTGGGACGCGCTTGTTTTTGGCTTTTTTGAACAGATGGGACGCGCTTGTTTGAAATTTGGGGAAAGTACAAACTTTACCCCCCTCTTAAATTTCGGACCTACTGCGGGTCGAGGTAGGATGGTAATCTCAGGTGTCCCAAATAGTGGGCGGGAGCGATTTCGGCCGCGCGCATGTGTGCTTAGGCGGCCATTGTGTATGAATGTTTTTCGGAGGCAGTTGCGTGGCGTCTAGATGAAGCTACAAACCTACCCCGGTTTAGACCTTTGGACGTCGGGCCGGTAGGTTTCATGGGTCGGAGTTAGAAAAGTAATTTGCTTCTACTACCAAACATTGGTCTCACGCGGTTTCGGGTGAGTAGATGCTCTTTTGGCACTTCGTTCGAAATTTTGAAACAGAAGCATCACGTTTAGAGTACTCTTGAACTTTGAGGATTGACCTAAATAGACAACGTTAAATTTGACCTTGTATATTTGAAAACGTCATTAAATTATCTGCTTCTTTTTGAAATTTTGCTACTTGAAAATCCTATAACTATGATTATTTTGGAATGGAGGATCTAAATTTGAATCTATTTTGTACACGACTATATATGCTATTATGTACAAAACCAGAGCAAAGATTGGTGCCCCCATAACTTAGGTATGATTTACAAATGCCATGATATCGAATTCAAATAATTGAATGGACTTCATGTTGAATTCGATTTTTTTAAACCACCTTAAGTTGAATTCAAATGTATGCTTGTTCATAGCTAGCTATTTATAATGTTTATTGTGTAACTTTCGTATGTATAATGTGCTTTACACACACAACATGAACTATACTCACGTTTATATTCGGTTGCTAAAGCGATGCATTGCCTGGAGTTCAAAATACTAACTATGTGGATCAATTATGTCGAATAATAACATAGACATTCTCAAATTCGATAAAATCTAGATGTCTGATAGATCAATGACCGTTCCTTACGCGAATTGCAAATATCATGATCCCATCCTAATATTTGGATACAATTTATATCTTTAATCAATGTGTACATCAGTCTTTTACGTGTAGTTTCACTCTCCATCGGTGGTCTCTCACACATGCTCACACACTTTCTCCCGAGGTGTCTTTCTCGCATACATGCTCTCGATAACTCTCCCTCCCTCTCGTAATCATTTACGACTGTTTTCACTAACCTTTATCACAAGCACTCTTCCTCTCACAAGCATACACACGCACAATCCCCATCGACCCTTTCTATATACATAGACCTACCTACGTGTCTACTGTACGCACATTATCTTTAGGCCTGTCTCTCACGCATTGTCTCACACCTCTCTTCCTAATCGATGAGTATGATTCTAGCAGAGCATTCTGTGAATGCCCCTTAAAGTTAGGTTGGATGAATAGTAATATCAGAGATAAGGGGTTACCTTAGTCCGATAACCCAGGGTTACAAATCCTAGCCGGCTTTTTCGGTGGACACAGAGTCCTTCACAATTCTGCTATTGTTGTCCTGTACGACAAATAATCCATGGGTCTCCCTAAATGCGTCACGGGCCGACCAATGTGGCGCAGGACGGAACCAAACCAAGGGCCTCACCTCTGCCCCCAGGTCTCGTTATCTTCTCACACCCACACATACCAACACAAACACCACACAAAAGAAATCTCATCGTGCCTCTATACCCTCCCCCCTTGCATATACACACTCAAGGGAATCTCTCGTCGTGACATCATATATTAGTCTCTCTCTCTATACCTCTCTCATTTCTCGTGCTACCTCTCCCACGCCCCCCTCCCCCCGCCGGCTCCTCTATCCATGCCTCTCTCGAATACGTAACACACACACACATACCTCTCTAGGCCCTGCCAAATACATCAACTACACATTCACACACGTTACATCACGTACCCCATTGATCTAAAAAGCCCTCTCTTCACGTTTATTTCGCATACAACATTCCTTTTGAATAAACTGTGGCCTAAAAATTATTTTAGAATTTCTACATATATACAACATTACAAAGTTATATGGAGGAGTATGAACGTTAATTTGCATTGCATGGTGCCCACAATGATATTTATTCCGCATTGTGATTTTTTATATTTTTATACTATATTTTAAGTTAGTCATAATAAAGAGAAACGAAGAGCATCTCTCTCCCCATCGCATACACCCCCTCTATGCCCCTTTCACATATGCACACAAACTATCTCCAGGTCCTCTAAAAGTAAGCCCCCAGCACATTCACGCATGTTTCATCTTTCTCTCGTGATATATACAATGACGATAATTGTATTTGGAGCGAAAGAACGATACGTATATTGGACTTCAGAATCCACTCATTACGGTCACCATTTACGTTCTGTGGTTATTATACAGTCACGGGCTCACCGTACAGCTCTGTATTTGCTCAAGACACGACTAGTTGACCAGTTAAATGCTCCACGTTGCACCTCTAGTGTTGCATCACATTATCTCACTACCATTTTGCCTAATTGTCGGCGTGTATCTACTCTTCTACACTCTTATAAAAAACAGAGTTGGTGATGATGGTGTGCCTGCCATCCTGCAACATTGGTCGTCCGATTTATATTTGACGGGTAGGAAGAAAACTATGGCAATTTTGCAAAAAGGTACCCACACACCTCTCCACATTTGCAAATAAGGCCTTCCCTCATTCATCCTTTTCTCTCACAAGATAAACTAGTCATACAAATGCATCTTGATGTTACGTGCAACGCACGGGCATCTTGCTAGTAAGAATGAAAACAAACGACAAAAAAATATTGGACGGTGGTTCGAAGTCATGACCGCGGGCACAACGGACAAGGTGGCCTTGTATTGCTATGCTGAGCCGTCTGATTTAACACACAGGAGCTGGTGTGGTGATTATACACACACGCACGCATGCACACGAACTGCATGCACACAACACTCACACGAACACATGCAACCACGCACGCACGCAACACTCACATGTACACACGCAGCCATGCACGCATGCAACACTCACATGCACACACGCATGCATGCATGCACACACCACACGACCAACACACACTCTCACGCTCAAATGCTCAACCTACACGTGCACGCGCACACACCAGGCCCTGACAGACACATACACAACCAGGTGATTCCCGCGTACGGGTTGGAGTCTTGTCACGCCTGGGTAAATTTGTGTTTATCTGACCTTTTTCCTATGTGACCTGACATGTGGGACCCACAAGGAACGTGGTCAGTTTAACTAGTCAACATGGTGCCACGCAGACTATTTGGCCGATCAACGGAGTGCAATCTGATGCTGAACGGTGAGCAAATGACCGTATAATCACCGCAAAACGTATATAGTGACCGTAATGAACGTATTCTGAAGTTCAGTGACCGTATTACGCTTTTCTCTCTGTAGGCCCGCCAAAACTACATCTCTACACGTTCTCGCATGTTACATCTAACAACTATGCAATACAGGACTACTACTACACTCTAACACAATAAATCATATGTGTTTTTAGTTTTACTAGATATCATATCGTTACTTCATTATTCAGTTTGCATACATTAAAATTGCCTTTGAAATGTATGGCCAGTATCATCTACCGCGCGGGAAAAATCCCGCCCTTTCCTGTTTAATCGGGTTTGTATCGATGGATCATGTGAAACAACAAAACTATAGTACTATACAGTACAAGTGACAGTTCACGGGCCGCCGTGTCATGTACTCCTCTGTCATAAGAGTGGAGCGCTCGCTTTCATAAATGTTATAGTCCCATTCGCCGACATGTGGGACATCATGCTACCGGGTCCACGTGCCATACCGAAATACAGTGCAGAGCTGCAGGGGTGAAGCACCCAGTCATGGCGCCGGCGTAGTAATGAGCAATGAGGCATCAAATCACAAAGCTGCACCTTTCCCGCAGTTAAGTTGGAGGGACGAAGTAATAATGCTAAAAAAAGAAGTTGGAGGGACGAAGCAACCATCATTTCACTCGTTGCTGAATCCGCTTCTCCCTCATCTTCTTCAAGTTTTTTTTCTTGATAAGATCTTCTTCAAGTTAACCACGTGTTGCTTCTGCCGTTGTTATGCCTCATGTGGGACGCGGATCGGCTTGGTAAAGCACTGACACGTGGGACCGCATGTTAGCAAACCGCCAGGCCAACGTCCTCTAAAAATAAGAAACCTCCCCGGCCATCCGCGCGGCAAAATCGCCTCCTTTTTACTAATCTTGATTCTATAATTTTTTAGATCAATATAATTGAGATTTGTATAGATAGCACACAGGAACAAAACCAAGTGGTACGGTTAAGGGCATCCACAATGTGTAGCCAAATGTGAAAATAGCTTTTGGCATTGATGGGAACCATTGTGGACGGTGCTGCCAACGCCAAAAAAATGGAACCAAAGCTCCCTGGTTGATTGATTGAAGGAATAGAAAAATGCAACGTCTCTCCCGTGCTTGGACGCATGTACAGTATAGAGCACAGAGTCTACTCCCCTGTCCGAACGATACTTCGGTGCCTTAATGCACCTACCTTTGTGTCTATGACATGTGGGCCCAACAGGTGGCTGGCCCACATGTCAGTGACCCAAAGACAGGTGCCTTTAAGGCACCGAAGCTGCATCCCCCTGTCCCTTCTATCACAAATCACAAAGCATTGAGGCGTCAAATCACAGAGCATGGACGAAGCAACCATCATTTCACTCTTCGCTGACTCCGCTTCTCCATCGTCTTCTTCGAGAAACCACCTCACCGCACTAAGCTAGACAGACGACGCTATTGTGTACTAGTAGTACTAGTACATTTACGCGTCCTTTGGTTCAACGAACCTCCTGGATGCAAATAAGGCGGTTGTCTCGGCTTGCAGGCGGCACTTGCGTCCGGCGGTCTCCCTCAATGGTGTTCTCCGTTGAATGCACTTCGTCAAACCACAACGTTCAAGATATCGTCGACGTCACCGCAATGGGGAAGGAAGTCAAATAGTTACTACCTAATCGAAAGGCCAGTATATCAAAATTACAATTTTCAAAAGGCCACTAACACTAATCGAGGCAAAATTGATGGGGTTTGCCTTGTACTAGCAACCAAGGACATTAATATACCCTTGCATGCATACGGAACTGAGAAGGTTGGTTTGCATGGCGCTGCATTAATCAAGCGATGAGGAGTGAGATGGTTAGCTCTTTGGGCTTTGGAGAAAAAATACGCATTAATTGACACGTCAAACAAGGATTTGTATCGGTTAATCCCGCGAAGGAAAACCCCGCCTTTCTTTATTAACATCGGCACTCCTAGTATGTACATACTTATCCTGTTTGTGTCTAGGACTTGCATTGCCATACTTTGCCACATGTTTTTGCCAAGCTTTCCTAAAGTTTTCAAAATGAAAAGGAGGTACACTTGCACGCGGCTATCGCGGTCGCACCACACCCTCACACGGTCGCTCCGCACCCTCACACAGTCGCTCCTGCACGCCGCAAACCCAACCAAGGGAACGCACCATCATTGACACGTGCTACCGCATGTGAACAAACCAAACTCAGCCATCCTACCGCTGACACATAATTTTCGTTCATACAGTATGTTTATCCAACCGCATGTTGGGGAGGATCCGTACGACCCGTGCGGTGGTCTGTTGGGGAAGAATAAGAGGTGAGGAAGAAGGGTTAGGAGACGTAGGATATTAATCCAACAGCCTGAAATGGTAGACTGACCCAAATGATGAAAGTCAGGCGACTTGCATAACAATATATGTTTTTACACAGCAAAAGATCCCTAAAAACAACAACATAAAGTAAAACTATCACTGCTAGCGGAATGAGACGACCTCGTCGTCTTTGGCTGGCAGCGCGAACCAGCCGTAGTTGCCGACGTGTGTCTCCGCACCGTGGTTGTCCTCGGCCTCCAGCTACTCGTTCACGCGGAGCGTGCGGGCGCTCTGCATGGACGAGAGCATCGCCCGGTTCAAGTCGAGGACGTCCGGTTCCGCCTGCAGGAGGGCCTCGATGGTAGTGGCATCCGCGCGCTCCGCGTCGAGTTGATCCTCCGCCGCCCGGTTCAAGTCGAAGACGTCCGGTTCCGCCTGCAGGAGGGCCTCGATGGCAGCGGCATCCGCGCGCTCCGTGTCGAGTTGAGCCTCCGCCGCTCGGTTCAAGTCGAGGACGGCTGGTTCCGCCTGCAGGAGGGCCTCGATGGCAGCGGCATCAGCGCGCTCCGCCTGAAGTTGAGCCTCTGCCGCCCGGTTCACATCCACGACATCCGGTTTCGCCTGCAGGAGAGCCTCGATGGCAGCGGCATGTGCGCGCTCCGCCTCGAGTTGAGACTCTGCCTCCCGGTCCTCCTTTGTATCGCCAGGTTGAACCGTTGGTTCTTCTGCACCATGGGGGACCCGGACGCCGGCACGAAGTCGACGTCCATCGTCTCATAATCGGGGGCCTTCTGCGCCGCAACCTCCACCATGAACATTGGATCGGCTTCCTCCTCCTCGTAGCTTGGCTCCAGAGAACTCGGGGATTGGCCCGCCGCAAAGCGAGCTTGGGAACGGACGTCTGTGGCGCCGACCGCCGCCGCGATTTCTGCGCGGTGCTCCAGCGTCAGCATCTTGTAGTACGTGATCTTGCGGCGCACCATGGCTTTCCGGCGAACTAGGGGACGCTTGATGCGGCCTAGTGGATCGAAAGGTGGGGGGATGGGCTGGAGAGAAGGTGTGGTTTTGGGGCAGTGGCTGGCGTATGCCGAGCAGCGAAGGTACTATTGGACTGGTTATACGTGGAGAAATCCTAGTAGGAAGAGCATGCCCAAGAAAAAGCACATTCACGTGGTTGAAAACAAATTGGAAACCATGTCTGTTTGAATACAAATCTAGGAGTATGTACGAATCTAACAATATTGATTGGGCGTTGTTGAATGTTGATACTTTTTTCTGCAAGTTTGATCAAAGTAGAGATACTTTGACTATACATAAAACTTATATGTAAACTACTAGAAAGGATGGGAGGGAGTAAATTGTACGTTCAAGAGCGAAACAAACATTGAATACCCTTTATATATCATTTGTGGATGCTATGATCACCGGTTCAAAATTTTGAATCCGCCTTACGTATCACACATGCACCCACTCGTTCTCTCTCGATTTCATCTCGGGGTCCAGAGATCGATTGAAAGAGGACTAGGGTGGGTACAATACGTTTGTTTCGCTTATGAACATACAATATACTCCCTCTGATCCCCACAGACCCCCCCCCCGCCGGTCATTTCTATCATAGAAATAGACCAAACCTTTATCTCCTTGCACGACACGCAAATTGATCTCTCAACATCAATCGATCTCGTCAAGATGTGTCGGGGCATGAACCGAATGGGATGTCAAAACTAAGATGGGAAGCGACACGTAGTGGAGGCAAAGTGAAACTTTAAATGAACCATTTGTTTGCATGCATGTTGGACAAATTACAACATTGGAAATACAAGCATAGTATAGGCCCACATGCAAATGATACTCGGCGGAATGTTCAAATGAGGCATGCGGGAGCAACACGCTCATCGTCGCTTTACACGGTGGGTCTCAGTGTCCCGAGGGTGGCGTTAGCGCTGTGGCACGACCAGCAGATCAACACCCGGCTCGTCGAGAATGCACGGGCCGCCGAAGTGCGGGCGCGCCGCGACGCGTCCGGGGAGTGGTGTAGCATGGCCAACTGCATCCCCCGGACCTAAGACCATGCCGGGTCGTCTTGCTTTTTTGATGACATGCGAGGTCGCTCGTGAGAAAAGAGCATCTCCAACGTTGCCACGATCGCAGTTGACTACCCTGGCACACCAAAAACCCTCGTCCCTCGCGCCGTCACGCGGTGCGTTCCCTGCCAGCGCCAGCTGCCCGCATTCATGCCGTCTGTTCGTATGCCGTCGTTAACAGGCTCGGTGCCCGAGGAACCAACTCAGGCGACTTAATGACGCACCCGGATGTTTGGCCTCACCGGAATGCGCCACTTAAAGCGGCAACGCTCAACTAACCTCCACACCATAGCGCATCGTCCTGCTACCTGGCACCACATCCGCCATGACCGCGAGCGCGAATGCTCTACGGAGAGCTTGTCTTCGGGAATGAAGCTCGAGGTCGCCGCTCTCGCTCAAGTCGCCGCTCAAGCGGTGGCCACGCTGGCGGCCGACGACAAAAGCACCGTCAGCCACGCGCCCTACTTGCCGCCGTCCAACGTCGGGCACCGCCGAGGTCGGGGACTCCTTTGAGGATGAGTAGGCATGGGAGGCGGCAGGGCATGGTGTGCCAAGTGGCCGGTCCGTCTCCCGTGTTCTACTCTTCCTCGCCGGAGACCGCACCTTCACTTCATGGGTCTTGAACCCCGCCCCCGTACATGGAGATCGCAGATGGAGGCCGTCAATCGCCGCCGTAGAATAGGTTTAGGGTCGGGTTTCTTTTATTTTTCTGTCCTATAAAAGTTCGAAATTTAATGAAAACATGTCGTGTTTGCATTAATCTCGACCGGTGTATATGAAATTTCACAATAATATAGTATATTGTAGGAGTACTAGCAAGATGCCCGTGCGTTGCATGGAACATCAAGATCTTGTAGGAGAAAAGGATGAATGAGGGAAGGCCTTATCTGCAAATGTGGAGAAGAGTGCGGGTAAATTGTCATAGTTTGCTTCCTATTCGTTAGATATAGACCGGACGGCCTATGTTGTAGGATGGCAGGCACACCATCATCACCAACTCTGCTTTTTATTGAACCGAGACAAAGCTAACATGCAAAGTAAAATAAACATATAGTCTACATACACAATTTATCTTAGGCACTCCAATAGTACATCCACTACACATTCACGCATTTCACATCTTTCTACATCTATGGGAACCTACAAAAGGGTTAAAGTAAATTGCTTCTCTCTCTCCTCCTTGATTTTCATGGTGGTGGGCCCCTCCCTCCCCCCAATCTACAATCAACAGCTCACACGTTTCACATTATGCTAATTACATAACTAGGATTACGTAGGTGTACCATTACTCGTCCTAAAAAACCCAACTAAGCCAACCTCCCAGCATATCGCGCGGGAAAAGACCCGGCCGCGCCGTTTTACTCGGGATTACCGGATTACTAGTAGTAGTATCAATGGATCGCGTGAAGCACCAAGTTTTTTTTCTTTAGGGGGCGAAGCACCTAGTTTATTAAAAGGAAAAAAGGTCGTACACTAACAGCACCCCTGTCGTGGTCGGATTGCACCCCCCACACGTTCGGTCCTGCACACGGCTCACGCAAACGGAACGCACTTCGGCTTGCCTCTTCACTGACACGTGGGACTGCACTTGGAGAAACCGACCATGCGCCAAATTCCCCCCGCCCACCGCGCGAAAATCCCCCCCCCCCAAGTTCCCCCCAAATCCCAAATTCAATCGCCCTTCGGCCAACTAGCCAATAATATTCCCCAAAACCCCCTCCCCCCGTCCCCCTCCACTCCATTCGCTCCGCCAAAGCCGCCCTCCCCGCCGCACCGATACGTCGGCGCCGCGGTTCATCGAGGGAACGCACGGTGATCCTCTTGCTCCCACAGTACGCTCTTGTAGACTGTCGTCCTCTAGCCGCGCCGCCACCGGTGGCGACGTTCTTGTGGAGGCGCACGGCATCAGCGCCGCCACCGCTGGCAATGTTCGTGTGGAGACGCACGACAGTCAGCTTCTCCCACGGTACGCGCATTCTAGACTGAGGCCCCGTGCATGTCGGTGTAGCGCTGAATGTTAGCTTATAGACGCTGTTAATCTCACTGTTTGCCGAAGTAGTTTACAGTCAATATGCTCTGCTTAAGAAGCTTCCTTGCCATGTTCTGCACTCAATCTGCTTAGCTGAGATGGCATGCCAAGCCCGATTAGTTGCTAAAATATCCTACCATATATTTATTGTGACGTAGATTGCCATGGTCTAGTAGCCAATCTATTAGGTGAAATAGTTGTACACCATTTTATACTCGATCTTTGTTGTTGCGATGGCCTTCGATAGTTCGATGGCTGTGTGCTCAGCCTCATTGACTGCTGGAACAGCCTGCCATAATTTAGCACTCAAATCTGTTTGCTGAATTAGCTTTACATATATCTCATTACTTAGATCTGCTCGTCCAAATATCTTGCCATAGCTTTAGACATCGACCTAGGTATTTTTTTTCTGGACTTCGTAAAAAAACATATATGTTTTTCCTGTAATATCTAGTAGAAGAACTAATTTGTATGTTTAACAGATGGACAGGACTTGGATAACTTCTGCTTGAAGATTCTCCGCTGCATATGTCGAGGGGGTTGAAAACTTCATGAACTTTTTCAGAGCTGAGTACGGTGGTCCGAAATCAGATGTGCTCTGCCTGTGTAGAAGTTGTATGAATTCAGTTACAAGACCCCAATCAACTGTGCAAAATCATCTACACTTGTATGGGATGTCGGTCACATATACTAGGTGGGTTCATCATGGTGAAGCTGTGAACGTCAATGTTACTGACTACGTGGAAGCAGCAGTTCACCATCTTGATCTGCATGATGCTCAGGTGGTAGAGGATGAGGTGGTGGTGGTGGCGGAGCCAGTGAGTTTGACCAACATTGAAACAATGCTACGAAATGCTCATGCATTTCGTGAACTTTCACCTGCAGAAGAAAAACAGTGGGCCCGCATGTTGGAACGATGCAACGTGGCTGTCACCCCAGGAAATAAGCTGTCAGTATTCTCAGCTATGGTCACCTTTCTTTAGGTGAAGACATCTGAGCGGATGACCAACAAATCATTCGATGCGATGTTGGCTGCTTTCCGCAAATCTTTCCCAGATGCGTCTGAGCTGCCACACACCTACAGTAAAATGAAGAATTTCCTTCGTGCAGTTGGAATTGGATATGATATGATCCATGTTTGTACGAATAATTGTGTTCTGTTCCGGAAGGATTATGCCAACTTAAGTGAATGCCCGAAATGCAAATCATCAAGATGGAAAGATAGCGATGCTGTGAAGAGGGTTCCTCATAATGTTCTGAGAAATTTTACAATTACACCAAGATTCCAGAGGTTGTTTCATGATGTTGAAACAAGAGAGGATGTACTGTGGCATTCTAGGAACCAGGAGTACAGAGATCAGAATGTAATGAGCCATCCATCTCATGGTAGTGAGTGGCAAAGCTTCAATCAGAAACACAAAAAGTTTGCTGCTGACCCGAGAAACATTAGACTTGGCTTAGCTTCAGATGGATTTAACCCATTTGGCCCCCAGAGTGCCACATATAGCATGTGTCCAGTGCTTGTTATCCCTTACAACATGCCTCCAAATGTCTGCACCAAAGAATCAAACTACATGATGACCTTGCTTATCCTAGGTCCAAAAAGTCCTGGAAAGGATTTTGATTATTCATGGAGCCTCTTGTGGAGGAACTTCAACAGCTATGGAAGGGTGTTCTCACTCGAGACCTATATAGCAGCCCACCATCTGATTTCTTTCTGCGTGCTGTTATAATTTAGTGCATCCATGATTATCCGGCTTTGGGCACTATGTGAGGGCAAACGACACATGGTTACAATGCATGTGTTCGCTGTGACAGGAATCCGCTGTCATACGCAATACTTAGCAAGATCTGTTACATTGGACACCCCCATTTCCTTGCCAAGGACAAGCCGCATCCTACAAAATACCGAAGACATGTGTTCAATGCAAAGCATGAAAACCGTGATGCGCCAAAGAGGCTCACCGCCGACGAGTTGCAAGTGGAATTAGAGAAGGTCAGACATATTACACCAGGAAACCATCCTGGTAATGGTAGCGGGAAAAGGAAGCGTGGAAAGGCAGAAGAGAGATTATTGTTTACCCGCAGGTCCACTTTGTGGGACTTGGAGTATTGGAAAGATTTGGATCTGCGGCATAGTCTTGATGTGATGCACATCGAGAAAAATATATGTGACAGCATTGTCGGCACACTTCTTAATATTGAAGGCAAGACGAAAGATGCCTTAAAATCTAGGATTCATTTGAGACATCTGGGTATCAGAAAAGATTTGCAGGTGCAAGATGAAGGTTAACCACGAGATATGGCACAAGCTGTGTACGTCTTGGACAAGGTAAAAAGAAAAGAATTCTGCGAGGTCCTCTCATGTGTGAGATTCCCACATGAATTTGCTTCCAACCCTGAAAGGAGAGTCAGTGCAGATGGAAGCAAGGTACAAGGGTTGAAAACTTATGACTGCCATGTCCTACTTCAAAGGGTTTTACCTGTTATCCTTAGAGGATTGGGCCGCCCTGACTTATAGAGAGCAGTTGTAGAGTTGGGACAATTCTTCAGGGAACTCTGCAGTAGAAATACCAGGATAGATGCTTTGGAGCGTCTTAGAGACAAGATACCAACTCTCCTATGCGACCTTGAGAAGATATATCCTCCAGCCTTCTTTGATGTGATGGTGCATTTGGCTGTTCATTTACTTGATGAGGCACTACTTAGAGGTCTAGTACAGTATGGCTGGATGTACCCTATTGAAAGGCGGCTAGGCACTTTCAAGGGCTATGTCAGGAACAGAGCTAGACCTGATGGTTCCATTGCAGAGGCCTACATTGCTAAAGAAGCGTTGACATTCTGCTCAAAATACATTGAAACAGCTAATCAGCTTAGCAAAGAGGTGGGTGAAGACAATCCCGGGCTCAATGTTTTCGATTATTTTGTTCGAGTTATAGGGAAGAGTCGACAAGAGGACAAACCTAAAGATTTGGACAAAATGGTTTGGCATGTGTTGAACTGTCCTGAGGTACTACCTTATATCAAGTAAGTGCTAAGTACTACAGCTTATACATCATAATCTACTAGACTTGCAGCACATTCTTATATATTTAGATGTCTGACGCGATCACTATGTTGTGCAACATCTACAAAAACGAGTTACTGCCACAAAATCCAAGAAACATTGACAAACTAGTAATGGCAGGATTTGCAAAATTGTTCAAGAGCCATGTAAGCTCTTGAATTGCACTGTCAGTTTTTTTTAATATATTGAGTACATAAGATGATCAGCTTGTCTATTTTATAAACATAGGTTAAGAAGATGCGGGAGGATGGGCAGGCAGTTGATGATGCCCTTTACGCACTACCAATGGGTCCTGATACTCGGGTAAGACATTATGAATCTTGCGTTGTTGGAGATGTGCACTACAACACCCTTGCACGCGGTGAAGGAAGGAAGACACAAAATAGTGCCATCACGAGCACGGATACGTACGGCAGAGAGACAACTGAAATGTATGCTAACATAACAGACGTTGTTCAGTTGCAGTATATCTCCAGTTTCGAGGATCATCGGTGTGTGGTTCTGTTGTGCTGTCATTGGTATAACCTGTTTTCCTGGATCGCAAAACCCAGAGCTGATAATTATTTCAAATCCTCAATGTCAATGCGGCGTACCAGACCAATGAGCCTTTTATTTTGGCAAATCAAGCAACATAGATATTTTTCTTGGAAGACACATTTGCACGTAGCGATGACTGGAGAGTATTGCAAAGGTTTGAGCAGAGGAATTCGTTTAATGAAGTTGCACAACAAGATGATGCTTACACCGCTCCTGATGTACAAGATTCCACAGATGTTCCTAATATCTTTGAGAACCATCACGTCAATGACGCTGGCGAAAAGATTGCCTGTCGAGCTGTGGACATACAAGAGTTGATCAAGAAGAAGCCAACGTTCGAGGACATTGAGGATGAAGAAGAAGATGACACTTTGGGGAATTATGATTCAGACTGATACACACGGCGAAGATGTTGACGCTGCTGCTGCGGATGATGATTAGATTGCTTTTGTCGTATTTTCCTGTCAGAAGACGTTTTTTTATCTACTATGTGAAATTGTGCTTGCTATGACAACTGAAACCTGATGAACGTGCTGTTTAGTATTTTTGATGTGAGAACATCACTTGTTATGTATGTTGATTTGTGTTTGGTGATTGTATGACGAGTGAAACATGATGACATTGTTGTTTAGTTGTACTCATATTTGGCTGTGAAACTTGAATTTGATGACATAGTTTGCTGTTGGACTACAATTTGCTCGACTTCTTCGAATGGGAACAAAGCTGACCCGACAGGGCCTCTACTAATTTACTTATTTATTACCAAAAGGGCCTCTGCTATTTATTTATTTATGAGCAAAAGGGGATACCCCCCGATTTCCGTTAATAGAAATCATTAGATGTTCACAACACTACGCCCAGCCTGCTACACAGATTTCATCCATTACTAGTTTCGGCAAATGTCGGTGTACAAAAGTAGGGGCGCTCCTTTTTACCCCTTTACCTGTGCACAGACAGTCGGAGCCGCGCCCACGGCCACGCTTAGCAGGGCAGGGGAGGGAAGCCGGAGAGAAGCCAGAGGCACAAGACGATCAGAGGCAACACCAAGACCAGAAGCACAAGACAGCAAAGGGGCGAGGTGGACTCCCCCGGCAAGACCCTTGGCGAGGCGGCCTCCGCGGCCCTGGCAAGACCCTTGCCAGGGCGGCCTCCGCGGCCCCGGCAAGGGCCTTGCCAGGGCAACTTGCTCAAACACCAACAGAGCGAGCCACCCTTGAGCCCACAGGTTCCAACCCAACCAACTACGTTGGGACCAGGGCTCGGGAGGCACCTCCGTGGTGGCATGCAGATCTTTGTCAAGATCATAAGCACACAAGATCAGATGAGGATCAGAAGACGACGACCCTCGGCGAGACCCTCGCTAAGGAGACCCACGAGACCCCCGGCAAGCGTCTTGTCGGGGACGACTGCGACACCGCGGAAAGACCCTTGCCGGGCTCCCAGGCAAGGCCCTTGCCGAGGGCGACAGCGGGGCCACTGCCAGGCCCGCGCCAACCAAGACTCCGCCGCAGTTCGCATGCAGCTGCCAGCCCAAACCAGCTGGGCAGGCACCTGCGTGGCAACATGCAGCTTCGAGGCTAGATCAGCAAGCACCTACGTGGTGGCATGCGGATCTTCGTGAAGACCCTACCACCGCACCACCTTAGCTGCCTGCCTGCCTACATGGCGCCGCATGCATCGCTGGCCAGGGCGCGTGTCGAAGCAAGGAGAAGCGGCGACGGACGGGACGGGCCTCGTTCCCGTCCCCAATAAAGCTAAGGGACACCTAAGCGATGAATTAAATGCGTCTTGTCCTGTAATATGGGTGATAAGCTCGCAGTACTGTAGGCCTTTCCACCTCCTGTGCGCCACTGTGGCAGCCCCTTTTGACCATAAAAGGAGGCGTACTGGAGAGGGATTCGGCTTTTTGGAACTACGCAGCCACCGTAGCTAGTTCAGAAGCTCAAGAACACTCAATACATCCACCAAAGCAGGACTAGGGTTTTATGCATCCTCACAGCCCGAACCTGCGTAAACGATCCTTGTGCTAGCTCCTGGACCTGCTCTCCTCACGACCCCGCACCCGCCGACCGTAGAAGGGATTCCTGTGATCCCATAGGTGTCGTTCTCACCGACATCTTTGGGGCGCAAGGTAGGGGGCGCAGTTGTGGGAATCTGGTCTAGCAGCCAGCCTAGCAGTTCCTCGTGGCCATGGTTTCTACAGAAGAAGACGACCAAGAGGGTGTCACCGCCTGCAAGCGCGAAGGGCGCCAGTTCGGTGGCAAGAAAGCTAAGTCATGCCGAACTTTAGATATTTCTTCTTTAGATAAGGTTATTGTAACATCCCAAATTTTCAATTTGGTATGTTATACATAGATCATCATTGCATATCATGTTTTATTGCATTTTGACAAATCCTCGATAAATCCTAAGCAACTCAAGGACCCTCGGAGAGAGTTGGGGATTCTCTCGAATTTTCATATTTGATTTTCATCAAATAATAAGACGAGGATTTTGGTTTTAATTATTTTCTCTCCGGAAAAATATTTCATTCTAAAAATAAATGAGAGGAGAAAATATGACTTCTCCAAAACAATTGAAATACTGGAGGAAAAATGTTAAAATCATTTATTGGAATTTATTTGGATTTTATTTGCAATTTTTATTGCATTAAAAATGTTGCATGTTTTCAAAATATTTATTTTGATTTAAAAAATGTTCACCCTATTCTAGATTTTCTAACAAGACGGGGAAAATTTATTTTATATTTTCTGACTTTTATTTATTTTTCTACGTATTATTTTCCACGGAACGTTTAGAAAAAAAAACGCGTGCGCCCGCTGGGCCGAGCCCAGCCGCGCCAGGCCGCCGGCCCGCCCGCGCGTCGTCCTCCTCGCGCACAGGAGCCGAGTCCCGCCGCCGCACGCCGCCCGGCCGCCCCCTCCTCCAAGCCGAGCTCTCCCCCCTTCCCCCTTTATATACCCCCCTCTTCTCTCCTCTCATCTCGTCGCCGCCCGCCTTGCCCGCCTCGCCGCCGCCGGACCGATCCCGAGCCGCCGCCGTTCGCCGCCCCTCGCACCCCGCACCCCCGCCGCACCCCGCGCCCTCGCCGCCCCTCGCCCCGAGCCGCCGGAGCCCCGCCGGAGCCCCCGCCCCGACGAGGTACTGCCCCGTTCGTTTTGCCGGTTTTCTAAAAAAAAACCCTTTCGTTTAAAAAAAACCCTAGATCGGTTTTTTTTCGGTTTTATTATTTTGCGAGCGTTCACCGAACCATTCGTTTTAACGAACGCGTTCGTCGGTTTTTCTCTGTTAACGAACGTCCATTCTTTAACCGTTCGTCCGTTTTTCTTTTTCGTCGGATTTTTCTGCGATTATCTCAGATTCGATTTCTGATCGAATCTTCGTTTCTGTTTAACTTCTCGCTCGTTTATCGGAATCAGGCGATTCAAGCGCCTAGAGTTTCGTCTCGAAATTCTCTTTCCGTTTAACCTACTCAAACAAGTTTTTGCTACAGTAAAATTTGACCTAGATCCAGATTAGTAAATGAAGCTTCTTTCTTTCGCCGTTTGACTTTCGTTGCTTCTTTCGAGTTGATTCTTATTGCAAACCGGAGTTCTTAAGTTGAACTTTCTGGTTGGATCTTTCATTCGAGTTTTACCTGTGCATTAGATGAGTACTGATTGTATGCTTGTTTGTTTGTGATAGAGTACCCGGAGTGTGCCGCTTGTTTCTTCGAATCGCTAGGTTTTGCGGATCATCAGCAAGGCAAGTAACACTTTGATCATACTTTTCATACCCAGTTTTATTGCATTACATCTATTCCTCAAACAATTGCATGATTAGGATCTGATTAAATTGTGGGAACTGGGAAGTAGTTGAGGTAGTACCTATTACCTGTTTTCTATTCAAACCCTTGGGAGTTACTTCTACGTTGCTATTATTATTGCCATGCTATGCTCGTAGACGTGGATCTGGGTTTGAGAGATATTCATGACAGATGTGAGATGTTTATTAATGGTTCAACTTAAGGTGGCAACTAAAACTCACATCTGGGTGGATTGAGGCACCTGGAGAACCCAGTGTTGTCTGATTTTATAAGGTCCGCCACCCAGGCTCAAAGGGATCATAAGATTATTCATGCTAGAAACTTCCGTGTGCAGCCACAAGCTATTATGGGCTCTAGCATAGTTGAGTAGGTTACAAGATCTCTTGAAGAGGTGGGCTAGCAGATGTAGGGGAAAGTAGGTGTACCGGTCCATCCAGAGTAAAGAGTGATTGTTTCTGAAAGACTGTGTCTCGGTCATCCGTTTCTCAAACATCATGTAGTGCGAGAATCAAGCGGAGGCGATCGAGTCTTGTGGGGAAAAGTGCGCAAACCTCTGCAGAGTGTACAAACTAATCATGGTTAGCTGTGTCCCCGGTTATGGACAACTTGAGTATCTAGTACCTGGAATATCATTTGAATCTCATCACTATGTTACTTTTAATTAATTTTGTTGGGTTAATGATGACACTTAATTGGGATTGAGTTGGAGGTACCTTCTCAATGTTTAACAAACACCATGATAGTTAAATAAAATTTATTCCTTTGCAGTAGGGAAAAATTGGCTTTTCGCAAAACTGTAACCATAGAGCTTTCCACCAGCCATATATGCATGTAGTATAGCATTATTATTGTTCATTATTCTCTATGTGTTACATTGCCAGCATATTCTATGTGCTGACCCGTTTTCGGGCTGCAACGTTTCATGTTGGAGACTTTTCAGACGACGAATAAGGTGCCGTAGGTCGTGGTCTTATACTCAGTGATGCCGCTGGAGTTGATGGACTCACTTATCTTCCAAGTCTTCCGCTGTTATCGTTATTAGATGGCCTTAAGCCATGGTTATCATACTTATTCTCTTTGGAGATATTCGATGTAATAAGTGTGTGATTGCTACTCTGTTATAAATCCTCCATTTGTACTGTGCGTGTCAGCATTACTGATCCAGGGATGACACCGGTGCACAGCAGCACAGACCATTTGAGGTCTGGTCGCTACAGTTATTCCCCTCGGAGATCTCGTTCTTTGTATGGAAAACCTGCACGCAAAGGGGCCCTCCGGCAATTGGCTATGGCTTTGTTCTGTTTCGAGTCCGCTCAACAGCTCAAGCGGCCGCGTCGAGAGTGGCAGGGTAGCCTTCCGTACTTGACAACGCTCTCGATTCTGACTCGATTCAAGCTCGACAGTTCCAGCGGCCGCGTTAAGGGGGTAAGGTGGTTCGCCCAGTAGCAAGCACACCTGGCAGGCCATTGGGGATCCGTCCTCAAGATGCCGCCCTGGGTTTACGCGCCGGCAAGCCTACCCGGTTAACGTAGGGTGGACATACAAAGAAAGGTTGGACAGGAGAATAACGTGCATCATATCAAAAGTACTGCAGAGTTATATTACATCAAATTGTTGTTGCGGTTCTAACTAAAGATAGAAATTGTCTTGGTCATGAACCTGGAGCGGCGATAAGAAACGGGGTGCCTAATCCTGGCTCTAGCCCTCCACCCTCCGAATTCCGTCGATGAGGCTGATGATGGGCTCGATATGCTCCTTGAGCGGCGCGAGGTCAGTACCCTCCGGCAGGCTCTCTAGTGCGGCGTCAAAGTCAAGGGTGGGGTTCCAGTACGCCACCTTGGTGAGGACCTTGGTCATGGCACCCCGGCAGAGCCTTCAGCTCTCGTCGGCCAGTGAAGCCGCCCTGTTGGAGTGGAACTGCTCCAGGGCCCCGAGAACACCCTCGAAGAAAAGGGTCAGCTTGGCGTTGGTTGTCCTGCTGCGCTCTGGGGCGTACCTCACATTTGGCATCCCCATGGTAGCCAACTGCGCGGTGATCTTGCCGGCGACGTCCACGAGACGGCTGACCCAGTGGTTCTGACCGTCCACAACATCCTTGTGGTTGGCGGCCTCATTCTCCGCAGCTGCTTCTCGTTCTCCAGATCCTTTGCCAGGATCTCCTCCCGGGCCTTGCTCTCTGACAACATCCCCTCGAGACCGTCCAGCTTCAGCTTGAGGTGTTTGATGGAGTTGTTGGCCTCGGAGAGCTCCCCGGCCTTGCTGACGGCCGCGCCCTGCGCCTCCGTCAGGGCGCCGTTGGTCATGTCCTTCTCCTTGGACAACTTCAGGGCCTGCTCCTTCAGCTTGTCCCGCTCCACCTCCAGCTCCTTCACCCTACCAGCGTGAACCAGAGCCTGGGCATCGAGCGCCTCCCTGTGCATCTGCTCCAGCTCTTGAGTCCGCTGCACGACGAGCTTCTCCACCTCCTCATCCTTGCCGCGGAGCATTGCGGCAAGCTTCTCCTCTTGCGCGACAAGGTCCTCCTCCTGGGAGTCTAGCGCGGCCTGGTGCTGGGTTCGAGCGGCCTCGGCCGCGGTGACCAAGTTCTCCGTTGTCTCCTGGGCCTTCTCGATGTCGGCTTGCTTCATGGTGAGCTCCACATCACGCTTGGCCAGCTCGCCCTGGGCGGCCTTCATATCCTCGCAAGCCTGGCGGAACCAAGTCTGCGTCTCGGCGACGCGCACCTTGAGGTCTGCCTCCGCCTTGTCCACCGTTGCCATCCTGGACTTGGCCTTCTCCAAGCGGGCGCGGTGGAGCACCTGGAGCTTCTGGAAATTGGTGCCCATGGCCTGGAGGAGCCGCTCCTCCTGAGGACCGTCACTGCCGGTGCTCGGCTCGTCAACAACCTCGAGCCTGGCGGCGGCAAGCACCTCCTCGTCGAACACCTCCCCCTCGACGGGCGCCCTGGAGCTCGACGCCCCTGGAAGGTGGACAAAAAGGTCATCGCCCACCCTCAGATACCTGCCGGAGCCAGAGGCAGCGGAGGAGGAAGGCTGGTCGTCGACCACCTCCTCCTCGGCAGCGGCCTTGTCGGCCTCCCCGGCAGGCCCCTTGACGGCGTCCTCAGTAGCGCCCTTGGTGTTTTCCTCGGCGGCAATCTTCTCGGCCTGCGCTGCGGCGTCCTTGGCAACATCCTCGATGACGGTGTTGATGTCCTCTGGGTCCATTGAGGGAAAATCTAAATACCAAGAAGGGGATGAGGCGAGGCCAAGATCAAGATTCAGAAAGAAAAAGGAAAGGTAAACAGGAACGGAAGGCGAATGGCTTACCCGTGCCGGGCTGGGAAGCAGAGGTCCCCTCCCTGCCATCAGGTGGTGCTGAGGCAAGGCCACCAGCGCCGGAGTTCGCCTCCTCCTCCTCTGTGTGCATGGGCTCGGGGCTTGGCGCCCTTGCGGGGGACGCCCCTCGGGGCGGCGTGGTCGATGCGGGCGGCGCGTTGGGTGTAGCCCTCTGTGGCTCCCCCTGCTGCTGTTCTCCTCCTGCAACCACGGCATGGTCAGCGCCAACCGATCGTACCCCCAACACACGTTGGCGGAGGGCAAGTGGTGGACTCACGCTGGGGACTAGGCCGGGGGCTGCTGTCCGGGCTGCGCAACACCACCAGTGGTGTGCCAGAGGCGCCTGCGGGGGGCTGGCCGCTCGTCGAGGTCCTAGCACTCTTCACCCTCTGGGCCAGCGTCTCCATGTCCCTGCAAAATGAAAATAATTCAAGATAGGCGGCACTGTTTGACGAAACGGAGATGAAAAAAAGGGGAAGCAAAGCTTACTCCTCCTCCTCCTCTGCTGCCTTCCTCTTCCTCCACGGGCTGAGGGACCCGAAGTCAAAGACAACCCCCGCGTCAATGTTCGCCCAAGGAGGGGAAGGAGGTGGGGTCTGGGCGCATCTGGACGAAGAAGAAGCGGATGATTTCTTCTTTGCCACCGCGGCCTTCACCACTTTCTTTGCCGCCGCGGCCCTCGTTTGGCACCCGGACGTCTCCTAGGCCTGCCGCAGCTGCGCGGCCCTGCCGGGCCGGACCGGCTCGCTGGAGGTGGCCCGCCGCAGAATTCCCCCTCTCCCGTGGCCGGAGGGTCGACGGCCTCGGCCTCCTCCTCTGATGACTCGTCAACCACATCTTCGATGAGAGGAGCCCCGGTGTCGGCGCTGCTGGCTTCCCCAGCGGCCTCCGCCCACTGGGCAAGCTCCTTCTCCTCCGCTTCTACCACGGCCTTGTCCTCCATGCCACCAGTGCTGCCGGCCTCCTCGGCGAGCTTCGCCTCCGCCGCCCTGGCGGTGATGTAGTCCAGCTCTGCCTGGGTGGTGTCCTAGACGAGTCGCGGCTCGGCGCTGACGTACCCCTCATGCAAGGTGTCGAAGAACTCCTGCACTTGAATTTCCTCCATCCCGGCCCAGCTCAGGTCAAGGCCATGTGCGTTGAAGTCCGGCATCATGGCGATGATGTCCGTCCGGCGAGAATTGTTGCACAGCGGGACCACTCCCGCCGGCAACTTGAACAAGGGCCCCTTGGCGACCTTGCCGGCCTTCGCGGCGGCCCTCGCGGCCTTGCCGGTCCGCTCGACCTCGCTGTCGCGGTTCACGTCGAGCTGGAAAAGCCGCTGGCAGAAGTGGGCGTGCCCCATCACCGCGAAGTTGTGGTCGAGGCCAGGGCGAAGCCTCATGATGTCGGCGGCGTTCGTGAAGAGCCAGGCCGGCCTCCCCTTGTTGTGCAGTGGAGCAATTCGGCAGCGGATGAAGTCCACCCCGATCATCTCAAGGGTGATCCCGGCCTTGGTGATCCGAAGGATCCTGGTGGTGGCGATCGTGAGCTTCTCGTCGTTGACGTCGACATCGCTCCAATCGCTTCTGCGGACCGGCAACGCCTGGGGAACCTCGCAGAATGCTGGCGGATCCTTCTCTTCAATCCAGCACCACCGGCCCCGCCATTCTTCCCACCTCTCCTTCATGGCGCCCTCCGGGTATGCCCCTTGGACCTTGGGATCCAGGCAACGCAACCCGAGATGGCGCCCCCCGTTTAGATCCGAGGGAAGAAGTAGTGGCGGAAGAGCGCCGTGTTGGGATGCACCCCGGCGAAACCCTCGCAGAGGTGCGCAAAAAGAGCCATGCACGCCACGACATTTGGAGTAAAGTCCAGAAGGTGGAAGCCGTAGGTGTGCATGACGTCATTGAAGAAATCAGAAAAGGGGGGCAGAGGCCGCAAGAGAAGTAATCGACGAAGAACATGTGCCGATTCGGGGTGGCCTCAACGCAGTTGGCGGGGATGACGCGCGTGGCTAGATGCCCCGTCGTCTCTCCCCCCGTCTTCACCCCCCACAGGTGCTTGAAGCAGTCCCGGAGCTCGACCGTGTCGACCGTCGAGAGGAAGTAGGCATGCTGCGTCCAACGCACCACCAACTCGCTCTCCGGCGGCTCCTTCTCCCCGACGTCCTTGGCCACTCCCTTGCCTCTGCTGCTCTTGGGTGCCATGACGGTTGTGGGAGGCGAGGAATGAAGGATGGCGAAGGTGCGGCGACGACGAGCAGAAGCAGAAGCTTAGGAAGGAAGGAGAAGGGGGCGGCGGCTCTGAGATTGGAGAAGACGCAGAAAGGGGGGTAAAGTGAGCAGTGCGCCCGCGGTTATCCCTTTTTACGGGGAAGGCGCGTGCCGCCTCCTTTCCCCATTTACTGCGACGTGACGCATGCGCGCAGAAAACGCATCGCGCATGACCCCCACGGCACGCGCGCCTCTCCACGTCGCGCGTTCAACGCGGGTCGTGGGGAAGCGCAGCGAACGAAAAATTACTGCAGTGAAATCCCGCCCCGACTGCCCGTGCACCATTTTGGGCCAGGCCCAACAACGTGTCGCGCTTATGTGTGGCCCAGGCCCGGGGGCTCCTGTCGGTGTACGAAAGTAGGGGTGCTCCTTTTTACCCCTTTACCTGTGCACGGATAGTCGGAGCCGCGCCCATAGCCACGCTTAGCAAGGCAGGGGAGGGAAGCCGAAGAGAAGCCAGAGGCACAAGACGATCAGAGGCAACACCAAGACCAGAAGCACAAGACAATAAAGGGGCGAGGTGGACTCCCCCGGCAAGACCCTTGCCGGGGCAACTTGCTCAAACACCAACAGAGCGAGCCACCCTTGAGCCCACAGGTTCCAACCCGACCAACTACGTTGGGACCAGGGCTCGGGAGGCACCTCCGTGGTGGCATGCAGATCTTTGTCAAGATCATAAGCACACAAGATCAGATGAGGATCAGAAGACGACGACCCTCGGTGAGACCCTCGCCACGGAGACCCACGAGACCCCTGGCAAGCGTCTTGCCGGGGACGACTACGACACCGCGGCAAGACCCACCGGCAAGGCCCTTGCCGAGGGCGTCAGTGGGGCCACTGCCAGGCCCGCGCAAACCAAGACTCCGCCTTCGTTCGCATGCAGCTACCAGCCCAACCAGCTGGGCAGGCACCTGCGTGGCAACATGCAGCTTCCAGGCCAGATCAGCAAGCACCTGCGTGGTGGCATGCGGATCTTCGTGAAGACCCTACCACCGCGCCACCTCAGCTGCCTGCCTGCCTACATGGTGCCGCATGCATCGCTGGCCAGGGCGCGTGTCGATGCAAGGAGGAGCGGCGATGGATGGGACGGGCCTCGTTCCCGTCCCCGATAAAGCTAAGGGACACCTAAGCAATGCATTAAATGCGTCTTGTCCTGTAATACGGGCGATAAGCTCGCAGTACTGTAGGCCTTTCCGCCTCCTGTGCGCCACTGTGGCAGCCCCTTTCGACTATAAAAGGAGGCCCATGGCGTACTGGAGAGGGATTCTGCTTTTTGGAACTATGCAGCCACCATAACTAGTTCAGAAGCTCAAGAACACTCAATACATCCACCAAAGCAGGACTAGGGTTTTACGCATCCTCGCGGCCCGAACCTGGGTAAACGATCCTTGTGCTGGCTCCCGGACCTGCTCTCCTCGCGACCCCGCGCCCGCTGACCGTAGAAGGTATTCCTGTGATCCCATAGGTGCCGTTCTCACCGACAGCAAAGTGCTCATGTCATAGCCACTGAATACATCACGAGTGCTACATACACTGCAAATAAAGAGACAATCATCCTACAGTGCACATTGATTTTGCCCATTATCTTCACAAGCTCTTTCATCTCCCCATTGCTTTCAAGGCCGTTCAGCAGCTGTTGCTTGGCCATGATTAGAGGAACTGCATCTTTAACCTTCTGCTCTGCATCTTCCTCTTCCGCCGTTCCTTCAGTTACTTGTCCAACACCCCAACCTGCTGGTATTGCGATTCCTCGGCTAACCAAATAATCAGCATAGTTGCATTCCCCCACATCAGCAACTTCCCAGAAATACAAATCACACAAATCTTCCCTTTTCTGCACGAATCAAATTGCAGGATCATCAACAAACTATTAAAAAATCAGCAACTGAAAGCAGCAGAACAACACTTAAACATATTATTACCCCATGATTTGGGCATTTGTAGAAGACTCGGCCAGGGTTGAGGATTGTGGTTGAGACGCGACGGATGACTCTACGTGATTTGCAGCAGTGGCACCACACCAACGGCAGCGGGTTGCGATGAGCAACCGGCTGCGGTGTGTGTGTCGGCGGGGGTGTGATGAGACCCACAGGCGATGCTACGGGTGGCGACTTGGCGCATATCTGGTTGTTGCCTGCTGAATAGCAGGTGGACGAGCAGCCAGCGGACATGGTTGTTGTGGCCAGAGCTTCTGATGCTAGTTAGAGTAAGTAGAGAAGAGGAGAAGTGAACGTTGGATATGTCAGTTTCATTACTTGCAAAGTAGCATAACACCATATATAGTCATAGGCTAGGTTTGGATTCGAACCAGCTACAGGAGCACCTCTCTCTTTTTTCTAAAACTCAGCAATGTCTCTTTACTGGTACACTAGCTTGTTCTGTATGCCTTCTCAAGTCTTTGATTTTCTTTCTTTTTTTTGCGAGGAAGGAAGGAGGAAAAATTTGAGAGTTCCTGGGGCTCGAACCCAAGGCCTCTCGGTTGAATACTAAGGGTGCTAGTCACTTATGTGGCGTACGTTCCCTGGGAGGAGGACGGAAAACGAACGCATTTTCCTCACAGTTTTAGTTGCGACGCAAGATCGAACGGTCGCAGTTTCGGGAATGTTACCAGGCGAACGAGCCCGGTTTTTCTTTTCTTCCTATATATAAAAAAGTATGCTACTTGGTGTCGGCTTAGTCAACAAACGATTGTGCCAACCCTGACCGTTGGATTGACATTCAACAACTTCATGTTTCTTCAGTCTCTTCTTCCTCCAGCCGCCAAAGCCAAACCAGCGCCGGCGGGACGCCTGCTCCCGCCTCCCATGGCTGGCTGTGCTGCCGCACATGCATCATGGCCGCATCACGCCCGAAAACTCTGCGCGTCTTCCCCGGCTCCTGTTCGTTCCCGTCCGAGGCCTCACCATCGTCCTCCGCCTTGGTTCGCTCGCCGCGGCACCGCCCTCCGGTGTTGTCAACATGGTCAACAACCGAGAGGAATAAGGATATGACTGTGCATGGTGAGGATGACAATAGGGACGCAGCAGCGCGCAGTAATTTTGTTTTTTCGGGACGGAGAAGGGAACTAGGTTGTGTGGGAGTTGTGGCCCGTCTAGCCCAGGCTTTTATTTCATATGTTTAGCACATGACCAGCCCAGTTTGTTTTTTTCTTTCTTAAAATGGCTAGCCCAGCTTTGTTTTCTGCAGAATAACCAACGTAGGCCTACTTGCTTTTCTACGCCCTCCTGGGCCGGAAATCTTTCAAGAGGAGGAGGGATGTATTTTGCCCAGAAAATGGTCTATAAGTAATAAGAAATGGGCTATAAGTAATAATAAATGGGCTGTAAAATGAAAAAATACAGCAAACAGACAATTAGTTCAAAAATACTTTTTTCTTTCGGATTTTGATATTTTAAATTTCATTGTTTTTGTGTGGGTACAATTTCATTGGATTTAAATTAAGGTATGTTTAGTTTTTAAATTAATTTGAATCTGGCTAGAAATTTCGGGCTGTATGCTGTTTGGGACAGGTTTGGAGGCTGACTTGTGGGTTTACTAGGTTGACGTGTACGAAAGGCTTTGTCAACTTAGTCCACAAACGATTCTAGCAGCAGTGTTTGTTGGATGTTAATCCAACGGTCGTGCCGCTTCTTCAATATCTGATCTTCTTGCTCCAGCCGCCCAACCAGCACCGGTGGGACTGCCTGCTCCCGCCTCCCGTGGCCGGCTGTGCTGCCGCACAGGCCGCACCGCCCCACCCTACTCCATTGCTGGCCAGGCCATTCCTCTACTCACCCACACCTCCTGTTATTTTTCGGCGATGGCAGCCGGACCGGTAAACCCTCGTACTCCCCACCGCATGGGCAACAACTACCGAGTCTTCCCCGGCTCTGTGTCGTTCCCTTCCTAGGCCTCGCCGTCGTCCACCGCCCTGGTGCTCTCGGCGCGGCGTGGTCAACGTGGTCAACGAACGACATCCATTGGAAGTGGACTGTACGTGGAGTGGCTAACAGCTGGGTCCACGGCCGCACACAAGGAAATGCCTCCTTATTACACGCAAAATAATGATTCCTCCGCCTGACATCTGGGACCCGCCGGAAGGGCCTCTGTATTTCGCGAAAAAAATGTTCCCCCCGCTGACAGGTCGGACCCACCAGCTATATATTCGCACGCAAGGAAGTGCCTCCTTATGACGCACAAAAAAAATGAATACTCCCCCTGCTAGCTGGGACCCAGCATGGTGGGAGGCTGACTTGGGCCTACTAAGTTGACGGGGATGGAGGGCTTTGTCAGCTTAGTCAATATGAATGATTCTAGCTCCATTGACCGTACGATGTCCATCCAACGGCCGTTGTGCTTCTTCAACCTCTGGTCTTCTCGCTCCAGCCGCCCAAAGCAGCGCTAGTCGTGCCGCCTGCTCCTGCCTCCCATGGCCGGCTGTGCTGCCGCGGAGGCCTCACCGCTCCCTACTACTCCCACCGCTGGCCAGGCCATCCCTCCACTCGCCCACACCCCCTGTTATTCTGCGGCGACGGCAGCCTCACACTGAAGTCGAACCAGTGAACCCTCGTACTCCTCTCCGCGTGGGCATCCATTGCCTCATCTTCCCCGGCTCTGTGTCGTCCCCTTCCTAGGCCTCGCCGTCGTCCACCGCCCTGGGGCTCTCGGTGCGGTGTGGTCAACGTGGTCAAGGAACGACTTCCATCGGAAGAGTACTGTACGTGGAGAGGCTGAAAGCTGGGTCCCTGACCGCAGCAAGGAAATGCCTCCTTATTACGCGGAAAATAATGATTCCTCCACCTAACATCGGGGACCCACCGGACGGGCCACCGTATTTTGCAAAAAAAAAAGTTTCCCCCCTGACTGCTGGGACCCAGCAGCTACATCTTCGCACGCAAGGAAGTGTGTCATATTACGGGCAAAAAAATTATTTGCCCCCTGACTGCTGGGACCCACCACCTACATCTTTGGACGCAAGGAAGTGCCTGATAGTCGGGACCCACCCGGTCGAAGCGTACATAGCGTTGTCATTCTGATCGTGAACGTGTACATACATACTGGTCGATTGGTCCGTCTGCAGGCTGCAGTGATGAACCGTGGCCGTGTAATGGTGTAAGGAAGGGCACGTGTCGTAGTAGAGGCGCGCACGTGTCATAGTAGAGGCGCGCACGTAGCATGTACACGCACGTACAGCGGCCAGGGTGCAAGAAAGAAAATACGGCCACGTACGTACATACGGGCGGGGTCTCGAATGCCTACTCACGCATACGTACGGCCAGGGCTAGTGTACATGGCTGGGTCGAAATTGAGAAACTGCGTCGTCATCGTGTTCATGGTGAGGCAACGGAATGTGTCGTGTTTATCAGGAAGCAATGGAACGCGTGCTGTTCATCGGGAGCCAACCGGCTCGGACGGAACAGGCGATGGAAACGAAGCCTGGCGTACCGCAGAACGGAGGAAACGGCCTTGTGTATGACCGGCCACGGTGGAAACGGGATCCTGTTCATCGGGAGGGGTCTAGCGTACCGTAAAACGGAGGAAACGGACCTCCTACGGTCGAAACGGGGTCCTGTTGATCGGGAGGGGTGTGGCGTACCGCGAAACGGAGGAAACGAACTTGTGTTGGAGCGCTACGGTCGAAACGGGGGTCATGTTCATCGGGAGGGGTGTGGCGTACCGCAAAACGGGACTCCACGGGATACTGTTCATCTCCACCGTCGACCTTCTCCAGCCTCCACGGGCTCCTGTTCATCCACCGTTGACCACCTCCAGCCTCCACCTGCGACTGTTAATCCACGGGCTCCTGTTCATCTAGCCTCCACCGCGCGCTCCTCCACCGGCTACTGTTCAACCAGCCCTCTCCACGGGGGTCTTGTTCAACCACCCCTTCATGGGCTACTGTTCATCCAGCCCTCCACCGGCTACTGTTCAACCAGCCCTCCACTGGCTACTGTTCAACCAGCCCTCCAAGGGGTCCTGTTCATCCAGCCCTCCACGGGGTCCTGTTCATCCACCGGCTCGATCGATCGGGGTACTGTTCATCCAGCGGCAACGGCCTCTACTACCACGGGTTTCTGTTCATCCAACCCCCACCGGGAACTATTCATCCAAACCCCCTCAAGAACGCTCACTGTTCATCCAAGGAAGGAGGCAACAGTGTTCGATCGGCTTCAGTTAGCAACAGTAGCAAAGGAATCACACTCGGGTTCAGTTAACAGCAAGGGATCGATCGATCACTCGGGTTCAATAACGCGTAGCCTGCAGTGCAATCGCTCGTGTTCAGTTAGAGCCCAACGCCTCGCTCGGGTTCAGTTAGAGCCCAACGCCTCGCACACACGCGCATATGTATGAGAGAAACGCGCATCGCTCGGCCCCCGACCACCCACCGTAACCGGGAATTCCCCGATATTTTCCTCGCCCTCGCTTCTACCACGGTTTTTTCCGTCATGGATGGCCCAAACAATGTCATGCAGCTGCGTCTCCGGCCCGCCAAGGACGAAAAGCCCATTTTCTGTCATGATTTTTTGTCATAGAAGTAGGACCCCACCACATCTATGATGATACCGGGTTTTCTCATAATTATCGCCATAGAAGTGTCATAAGTATGACAGGAAAAAATTCGTTCGGCCCAAAATGTCATGGATGTGTCTTTTTTTGTAGTGATTCATGCCACAATAAAGAGAATTACATTAAAAATTATGTTAGGTAGCATTCCACATCAAAAATTCTATTTTTATCATTTACCAACTCGAGGACGAGCAGCAATTAAGCTTGGGGATGCTTCATACGTCTCCAACGTATCTAAATTTTTTTATTGTTCCATGCTATTATATTATCTGTTTTTGATGTTTAATGGGCTTTATTATGCTCTTTTATCTTATTTTTGGGACTAACCTATTAACCGAAGGCCCAGTGCAAATTGTTGTTTTTTGCCTATTTCAGTGTTTCGCAGAAAAGGAATATCGAACGGAATCCAAATGGAACGAAACCTTCGCGAGTATGTTTTTTGGAACAAACGCAATCCAGGAGACTTGGAGTGGAAGTCAAGGAAGCAACGAGGCAGCCACGAGGCCGGAGGGCATGCCCAGGGGGGCAGGCACGCCCCCCACCCTCGTGGGCCCCTCGTAGCTCCACCGACCTACTTCTTTCGCCATATATACTCTTATACCCTCAAAACATCCAGGGGATCCACGAAACCACTTTTCCACTGCCGCAACATTCTGTACCCGTGAGATCCCATATTGGGGCCTTTTCCGGCAACCTGCCGAAGGGGGATTCGATCACGGAGGGCTTCTACATCAACACCATAGCCTCTCCGATGATGTGTGAGTAGTTTACCATAGACCTTCGGGTCCATAGTTATTAGCTAGATGGCTTCTTCTCTCTCTTTGGATCTCAATACAAAGTTCTCCTTGATGATCTTGGAGATCTATTCGATGTAATACTCTTTTGCGGTGTGTTTGCCGAGATCCGATGAATTGTGGGTTTATGAACTTGATTATCTATGAATATTATTTGATTCTTCTCTGAATTCTTATATGCATGATTTGATATCTTTGCAAGTCTCTTCGAATTATCGGTTTAGTTTGGCCTACTAGATTGATCTTTCTTGCAATGGGAGAAGTGCTTAGCTTTGGGTTCAATCTTGCGGTGCTCGATCCCAGTGACATAAAGGGAAACGACATGTATTGTATTGTTCCCATCAAGGATAAAAAGATGGGGTTTATATCATATTGCTTGAGTTTATCCCTCTACATCATGTCATCTTGCCTAATGCGTTACTCCATTCTTATGAACTTAATACTCTAGATGCATGCTGGATAGCGGTCGATGTGTGGGGTAATAGTAGTAGATGCAGAATCGTTTTGGTCTACTTGACACAGACGTGCTACCTATATTCATGATCATTGCCTTAGATATCATCATAACTATGCACTTTTCTATCAATTGCTCGGCAGTAATTTGTTCACCCACCGTAATACATGTTATCTTGAGAGAAGCCACTAGTGAAACCTATGGTCCCCAGGTCTATTTTACATCATATTAGTTTCCCGTCAACTTGCCAATTTCCGTCGCCGTTTATTTTGCAATCTTTACTTTCCAATCTATACAATAAAAATACCAAAAATATTTATCTCATTATCTTTATCACATCTCACTTTCCCAAGTGGTCGTGAAGGGATTGAGAACCCCTTTATCGCGTTGGTTTGTTCTCGATTGTTTGTGCAGGTACTAGGCGACTTGCCTGTAGTCTCCTACTGGATTGATACCTTGGTTCTCAAAAACTGAGGGAAATACTTACGCTACTTTGCTACATCACCCTTTCCTCTTCAATGGAAATCCAACGCATGCTCAACAGGTAGCAGTGCGCCAGGAGGCCCAGGTGCGCCCTAGTGGGTTGTGCCCACCTCGTGTGCCCCGGACCGCCTCTTTGTTCTATAAATACCCCAATATTCCAGAAACCCTAGGGGAGTCAACGAAATATTCATCTAGCCGCCGCAGAGTCCAGAACCACCAGATCCAATCTAGACACCATCTTAGATGGGGTTCACCACCTCCATTGGTGCCTCTCCGATGATGCGTGAGTAGTTCTTTGTAGACCTTCGGGTCCGTAGTTAGTAGCTAGATGGCTTCCTCTCTCTCCCTCTCTGAATTCCCAATACAATGGTCTCTTGGAGATCCATATGATGTAACTCTTTTGCGGTGTGTTTGTTGGGATCGATGAACTTTGAGTTTATCTATCTTTTTATATTCATGAAAGTTATTTGAGTTTCTTTGATTTCTTATATGCATGATTGCTTATAGCCTCGTATTTCTTCTCCGATATTTGGGTTTTGTTTGGCCAACTTGATCTATTTATCTTGCAATGATAAGAGGTGCTTTGAAGTGGGTTCGATCTTACAGTGCTTGATCCCAGTGACAGAAAGGGAACCGACACGTATGTATCGTTGCTACTAAGGATAAAATGATGGGGTCTATCTCTACATAGAAAGATCTTGTCTACATCATGTCATCGTTCTTATTGCATTACTCTGTTTCTCCATGAACTTAATACACTAAATGCATGCTGGATAGCAGTCGATGTGTGGAGTAATAGTAGTAGATGCATGCAGGAGTCAGTCTACTAATCTTGGACGTGATGCCTATATAATGATCATTGCCTGGATATCGTCATAATTATTTGAAGTTATGTCAATTTCCCAACAGTAATTTATTCACCCACCATTTGCTATTTTTCTCGCGAGAAGCCACTAGTGAAACCTACGTTCCCCGGGTCTTCTTTCTCATATATTTTCCTTTGCGATCTACATTTTCCTTGCATTTATTTTCAGATCTACTAAATCAAAAATACAAAAATACTTTGCTGCACATTATTTTATTTGCGATCTATTTATTCAATCTATTACAATTTTTCCCCGTCCATGCACCGTTTCTCGCGCCGTTACCCGAAAGGAATTGACAACCCCTTTAACACGTTGGGTTGCGAGTGCTTGTTATTTGTGTGCAGGGGCTGTTTACATTGTGTTTCTTGGTTCTCCTACTGGTTCGATAACCTTGGTTTCATATCTCAAGGAAATACCTACCGCCGTTGTGCTGCATCATCCCTTCCTCTTTGGGGAAATACCGACGTAGCTTCAAGCGACATCAAAAGGAATTGCTGGCGCCGTTGCCGGGGAGGATCTTCAACATATACTAGGTTCCTAATCACAAATCTCATCTCCTCGCAATTTACATTATTTGCCATTTGCCTCTCATTTTCCTCTCCCCCACTTCACAAAAAATTTCCGTTTTATTCACCCTCTTTTTGGTTTGCCTTTTTCTCGTCAGATCTCTTGTTTGCTTGTGTTGCCATGTGTCTTCTATTTGCTTGCATCTTCGCTTGCTAAAGATCAATTAATATGGATCCTCATCCACTTGCTAATCATTTCAAGAGATCCAATTATGATGAACCAATTGCTAGTGAGTTGAGTGCACTAGATTATCTTTATGAAGATTTTTTGAGATTCATGAATCTGAAAATTATGATGAAGAAATTTATGAAGTGATTCATGATAGCTCCTTGAATGAAAAGCATGATTGTAAATTTTTTACTATAAATTCTGTTAATGTGAGTTGTGCTAATAATATGCAAAACCCCAAGCTTAGGGATGCTTGTTTTGTTGTGTCCGCTACTTACTGCAACGATCATGATTGGGGTGATAATGTTTCTTATGATCTTGAAAATTTATTTAAACCTCATGAAGAATATGTTTGTGATAATATTGAAAGTGGGTTTGGAAGAGTGTCAACTCTAGGTAATAGCGATCCCACTACTTTGGAGAATGATCAATCTTATGAATTTTTTGATAAAAGTGGGCTTGGAGAGGTCACGACTTTATTTGATGTTAATCCCACTATTTTGGAAGAGTGTCAACTTTGCATGCATGTGGATCATGAAAAGAAAATTATATATGATTACTATATTGTTGAATTTGAGTATGATCCCACATGTAATTAATACGAGAGAAGAAAATATGGTTGTAGAAATGTTCATGTTACTAAATTACCTCTCGTTATGTTGAGATCGTCAATGTTTTATTCCTCTTCTTTGCAAATGTTAGATGTTTCTTGTCTTGATAATTTGTTTGCCTATAAAATTCCTATGCATAGGAAGTATGTTAGACTTAAATGTATTTTTCACATGCTTCATGATGCTCTCTTTTGTTTAATTATTATGTTTCATGTGAGCATCATTGAAATCATTATGCCTAGCTAAGGGCGTAAAACTATCGCGCATGTTGGGAGGCAACCCAATGAATAAAATTTATTTTTGCTTTTTGCTTTTTGTTTTTGAGTGTTAGAACAATTATGCTACTGTTATGATTGTGTTTTTTGTGTTTTAATTAGTGTTTGTGCCAAGTAGAACCAATAGGATCTTCTTGGGTGATAGTTGTTTGATCTTGCTGAAAACAGAAACTTATGCAGTCACAAAGATAATTGTTAAAAATCACCAGAAAGTGATAAAATGCCAATTCTTTTTGTAGAATATTAATATACAAATTTCCCATCTCTTCCTAGTTTTTAAGAATTTTTGTAGTTACATAAGTATTCGAACAAATCATATTGCTACAGACTGTTCTGTTTTGACAGATTCTGCTTTCTTTGTGTTGTGTACTTATTTTGATGGCTATATGGTTTTATTTGGTGAGTTTTTGCCATACAAAAGTTGGAATACAGTATATATAATACAAAAACAAAATATGAATTGGTCTGATACAGTACTTATAGTAGTGATTTATTTTTCTTACACTAACGGGTCTCACAAAGGTTTTGTTGAGTTTTGTGTGATTGAAGTTTTCAAGTTTTGGGTTATCTTATGATGAATGAAAGAAGGATAGAAGATCCTAAGCTTGGGTATGCCCCGGCATCCCAATATACTATCCAAAAATTAGCAACCAACTAAGCTTGGGGATGCCCCCGAGTGGCATCCCCTCTTTCTTCTAACGACCATCGGTATTTTACTCGAAGCTATATTTTTATTCGTCACATGATATTTGTTTTGCTTGGAGCGTCTTGTATGATATAATTCTTTGCTTGTTTTATTTTGTGTTTTAATTCTTGATTCCTTATTGGACACACCTATTTGAGAGAGCTAAAATTATGTTATGACTTGTTAGAATTGCTCTCTATGCTTCACTCAAATATTTTATGAGCTATGGACTTGCTCTACTTCACTTATATCTTTTTGAGCACAGTGTGCTTAGTGTTTTTTGAAGAAATACTCTATTGCTTCACTTAGATTTATTTGAGAGTTAGTAAAATTTTCAAGAAATTCTCTCTTGCTTCACTTCAATTATTTTGAGAGAAAGAAAAATTATGCTCATGATCTTCACTAATATTTGTTTGAGCTTATGAAAAGCAACACATGAAAATGAGTCCCAAAGTGATAAATATCCAAGAAGGATATAACAAAAACTTTCATGAAGATCATTGGACAAAATAGACTTGATTCTTAGTAATAGTTTTGAGATATGATGATGTGATATGTGAGTTATGTTGATCAGTAATTATGCTTTAGTAAGAATATTGGTGTTAAGGTTTGTGATTCCCTATGCAAGTACGAAAGTCAATAGTTATGCAATGAAATTCTATCCTACTTGTGGTGCATTATTCGGTGTTAATTATGCTTAATGCTTGCTTATGAGATTATTCGTTTCTTGGTTGGTCGCTTCCCAATCTTTTTGCTAGCCTTCATTTTGCACCAAGTATGATATCTACTTGTGCATCCAAAATCCTTTAAACCAATTTTGCCACATGAGTCCACTATATCTACCTATATGCGGTATTCTTTTGCCGTTCTAAGCAAATTTTCATGTGCCATCTCTAATTTTCAAAATAAACTTCTCTTTTGTGTATTTGTTTCGCTCGCGGAGCGGTGAGGGGTGGCTAATATTTTCCATGCTGGATGTGTTATTCTCAAGATGAGTGATTATTCACTTGTCATTGCATGAGAGTAAGGCAAAGGTTTTAGGGATGCCCAGTCCTGAAATGCAAAAATGAATTTACTTTTTGTTGTCGAATAATAAATTCCTTTGAAAGTGTTGGTATGGAGGGCAACCGTGGATACGGCTAGCCATGGAAAGTGAAAGTATGGTGGAAAAAGGAATAAACTTTACTTTCTGTTTGGGAACCGCCTATGATATATCTAGCATGGAAATTGTTGGGAACTCTAAGTCGTTTTCGTTGGTGGGATGGATGCACCTCCCAAAATGTTTTTATCTCTAATTTTTTCACTTTGAGCTCTGGCACCTCTACAAATCCCTACTTCCCTCTGCGAAGGGCCTTTCTTTTACTTTATGCAATTTTTATTTTTGAATTTGAGTCTCCATATTGTCTTATAAAAGCACCAACTAGGAGGCAATATGATCGTACTTAAGTATTGGATGTAGCTAATATTCGAGTGTGTTTCATGATTGGATCAATGGTTGAGCATGATGGGCTAGGGATAACTTATTTTAGTGTTGATATTTTGAAAAACATGGTTGCGTGCTGATATGCTTGAGTATCTAAATTATCATGTCAAAACTAGACTATTGCTTTGCACAACTAGAAGTCGAATTGTCCATGCTATAAATAAAAGAATATGATATGACACGTTACGCATCATTCCACATCAAAAATTCTTGTTTTATCACTTACCTACTCGAGGGCGTGTAGGAGTTAAGCTTGGGGATGCTGATACATCTCCAACGTATCTATAATTTTTGATTGTTCCATGCTGTTATATTATCAATCTTGGATGCTTTATAATCATTTTATAGTCATTTTATATCATTTTTTGGTACTAACCTATTGACATAGTGCCAAGTGCCAGTTGCTGTTTTCTGCATGTTTTTTACATCGCAGGGAATCAATATCAGATGGAGCCCAAATGCCACAAGACTCCACGGAGAATTTTTATGGGCCAGAAGGAACACAACGGGCCCTGGCTGCGGCTGGGAGGTGCCCCGAGAGGGGCACAACCCACCAGAACACGCCAGGAGGCCCAGGCGCGCCCTGGTGGGTTGTGCCCACCTTGGGTGCCCCCTGGACCGTCTCTTTGCTCTATAAATACCCCAATATTCCAGAAACCCTAGGGGAGTCGATGAAATATTCATCCAGTCGCCACAGAGTCCAGAACCACCAGATCCAATCTAGACACCATCTCGGATGGGGTTCACCACCTCCATTGGTGCCTCTCCGATGATGCGTGAGTAGTTCTTTGTAGACCTTCGGGTTGGTAGTTAGTAGCTAGATGGTTTCCTCTCTCTCTGTGAATTCTCAATACAATGGTCTCTTGAAGATCCATATGATGTAACTCTTTTGCGGTGTGTTTGTTGGGATTGATGAACTTTGAGTTTATGATCAGATCTATCTTTTTATATCCATGAATGTTATTTGAGTTTATTTGATCTCTTATATGCATGATTGCTTATAGCCTCATATTTCCTCTCCGATATTTGGGTTTTGTTAGGCCAACTTGATCTATTTATCTTGCAATGGGAAGAGGTGCTTTGTAGTGGGTTCGATCTTACGGTGCTTGATCCCTGTGACAGAAAGGGAGCCGACACGTATGTATCATTGCTACTAAGGATAAAACGATGGGGTCTATATCTACATAGAAAGATCTTGTCTACATCATGTCATCATTCTTATTGCATTACTCCGTTTCTCCATGAACTTAATACACTAGATGCATGCTGGATAGCAGTCGATGTGTGGAGTAATAGTAGTAGATGCAGGCAGGAGTTGGTCTACTAATCTTGGACGTGATGCCTATATAATGATCATTGCCTAGATATCGTCATAATTATTTGAAGTTCTGTCAATTGCCCAACAGTAATTTATTCACCCACCGTTTGCTATTTTTCTCGAGAGAAGCCACTAGTGAAACCTACAGCCCCCGGGTCTTCTTTCTCATATATTTGCCTTTGCGATCTACTTTTTCCTTGCATTTATTTTCAGATCTACTAAACCAATAAGACAAAAATAATTTGCTACGACTACTGCAGGATGCTGCTAACGCGACACTATGATCAGAGACCCTTCGACGAAACTGTGTGCGATGCCATAATCGCAAATGGTGGTGTAAAAAAACCGTCAAAAAGGTGCAAAACTTTTGCAATGCAGGATGCATCAAACATGGTTCAGATTTTAGTTGCGTGTGCGCTGCAGGGCATACGGTTCAGCTCAATTAACCATTTGCGATGAGGAGGAACAAAAGAAATGGGCAGCTAGATGAAGGTGTGTGCGATGTACAGCATACAGTTCACTCGGATGAACTGTTTGTGATTAGGCAACACAAAAGAAACGGTCAGCCAGATCAAAGGTGTGTGCAATATACGACATGTGGTTCACTCGGATGAACTGTTTGCGTTGAGACATGAGAACAGAAACGATTCAAATGATCAAGATGTGTGTGATACGAGGCAAACGGGTCTGTAATCGGAAACGTGTGCGAAGACCGATAGCAACACAGACGATTACTGCTAACAAGCTGTGTGTGTTCTGAGCAAATGATTGCTGGTATACAATTTTGAGTGATTGATGAAAACATCACCGACGGGTTCCATTGTTTAGTCCGTGTGCGATGTGTTTTTCTTTGTCCGCACAGCATCTACGCTCTGTCTACAGAGCATCAACATATATACTTAAAAAGACAGCATTGCATAACCAAATTAAGCATACAATTACACAAGTGACTACACACATAACATTTCCACACACCAAAGAAAGCAATTAGGTGCATACTAAAGTAGGAGAAACGAGGATCTAATCATCTACTTATTGTTGCGACGACGCTTGCCATTGCTCTGCTTCCGGCTGGATCCCTGGCCGTTTTGGGGAAGGAGGGACTTCCTCATGTCAACGATCCGCCTGTACATGTCGTGGCTCGTGTACGCCTCCTTGGCCGCATACGCGGCGTGAGCTTTGTCGAGTTTCTCCATCCAGGCCGAGTGCCAGGCACGCTTGTCCTCATTGCACGAATCCTTGATGTCTCTGTAGTAGGCGTCGATGATGGCCTCGATGAGGTGAACAAGTGAGTCCTTCTGATGCTCCTTGCTGCCCTTGATCTAGTATTGGCCCTGGATGTCGACAAGATTCTGGCAGGCGATGCCCGAATTCTCGAGCGCCTTTACATCATTGGTGATGTCCACCGTAGAGAACATGTAGTGGGGGCTGTTGACAAACCTGGCGAAACGCTCGCAAGGCCTTGTGGCCAGGCAGTAGTGGTAGACGAGGACGTGGTGGCGCACGCACATCTAGGCGACGGTGGCCTTGGGACGAGACCCGGCACGAGCGCGGGTGTACTCGAGGTCGAACCCGACCAGCTTGTACTTCTCCTCGGCAAGCAACAGCTCCATGATGTGGATGGAGTGCTCCGCCCAGACCGGGTCGTTGGCAGCCGCTCGGAGCGCCATTGGATCCATGCAGGATACCCTCTAAGAATTTCTCATGGTGGTGTGCTTCTTGCAATGGTGGGGCGGATCGAAAGGTGACACAAGGTAGGTTAAATGCCCGTTGTAATAAATGGGGGCCGGCCGGCTATAATCTCATGTTTGTCAGGCGTTCATAGGAGGATTCCAGTGCACGCTTGACAACACCGCACCGCACGCTGGCTCGAAGAGGCTCCAAATGTATCGTCGGTCAGCCTTTCCCGCGCTACCGCTATTTATACCACGCCGCTTCCCGGCTAGTTTGGTCTGCGTCGGCTAGAAGAGGACAAATCGTGGACGTTTATTGGCAAAAAGCTTTGTAAAAACGAAGTGTGTGGAATGACTTCGGTCATAAGTTTACCCTTGGGTGATGAGGTCAAAGTTACACAGAAGGGTGATGATGGACACTCGAGTGCAATAATTAATTCTGTGCTCTACAGTACACACGGTGGAAGAAACCAACTGTGTGCAATAATGTCGAAGATCACAGTTGAGTTAGCTATACAGATCGTGTGGTGTGAGATCGACACGGTAAACTGATTTGAGAATGGTTAATAAAATCTAGGACCATTGCATATTAAGGTCAAAATAGTGCTAGCAATATACGAGTCTCATACGATGCCATTTCAATGATTGTACCAAAAAAGCTTGAAATGTTACAAGGTTCAAATCCCAGAGTTATCTAGCTCAAATTCGAAGATTACAAGGTTCAAACTGATATTAGAAATGAAATTCAGCTCATCAGCTGCAAACGCTCGCGCTGATCCGCTGAACATGGATATCAGAGAGGTTCAAACTCATATCACCGCTTCTAAGTCTGGCTTCGAAACCTCACATTTTTTGCAAAGGGGTCAGCCACTGAGAAGTCATGTATGGGGTTGACATGATGACTTCCGATTACTCTGTCATCTGAAGTTCCAAAATGAAATTCAGCACTTTTGGAGTCTACTCCATTCTGCCGCAGGCGCCAGCGCTGATCAACAAACCATTCATTTTTGCGAAAAAATGTAGGGCAAACCTCATTTCCTTCAGTACCCTTTCTCCGAGAACAAAGAACCTGGCGAATATAATCGCCGGTAAGGTCCCTCGGTAGGAGTTCAATGTAATTTCTGAGAGATGCAGATCTAGGCATTCGACGTGATTGTTATATTCTATCACATTATCCACCACTGGGCCTAATCTTATCTGCAAAAGAAGAAAACGTGTTAGTGCCTACATGCAGTTTTGAACATTACTACAGGCCTAGCTATTTGGTTTGCGGGACTTGTAAAATGCACTAACATGCCATCTTTGATCTGACGTGATTAACATGGGCATTTGATTACATTCTAGAAAAATGTAGCCTTCTTCACAAGAGGTTGGAGTGGATGAAAAGTTCCCTAAGAAAACTAGTACAGATGAATCCAAAGGAGAAATGCTTATTGATAGTAACCATATGGATCAAGCAACCAATATGGGGGGACATGTATGTACTGAAATCCTCCAAAAGAACCTTCAGAAATCGTAGTACATTGTCATTATAAACTTGGAAAAAGGTGTCACGAATTGAACTCCCTTATGCTTAACATTTAACAGGAAAGGAACATCACCTCGATACATAGCTTCTCCAGGCACGAAAAGCATCTTAGGAAACTGACAACTTGCTCCAGGTCGGGCCCAATAGATTCTAGTGCCAAGACCTTCACTGTGCGCAGTTTCGGGGTCAAGCTTGTCGGAATCATTTTCTGAATGACAGACAAACAAACATCTTCAAAATTAGAAATAATGTTAATTTGTAGAAGGAGAGGTAGAAGGCGGCTGTTGTACCTGAACGGGTGTGGATCTAATAACAAGTTCGGAGTATTTGTCAGACGAGTAGCCCACCACTGTCAATTTCGGCGCAGAAATGACATTGATTCTTGTTGGACCTTCTTGGTCAACTACAAGTATCTCTCAAGTGCAGGTGTGTCCTGGATGACATACCGTGTACACATCTTGTGATGTCTTCCTGCCGACCAGCAACACACATAAACAATGTTGAGGATATCGCTTATCGGGAATTTATCGGTCGACCCATGATAAGGAGTAGATCGTCCAATTTATCGGCATATCGGCCGATTTGGCCATATCGGTTGACTTATCGGTCGATTTATTGGTCAGACACGGGTAAGCGATAAATCGGCCGATTTATCGGATATCGAAAGATATCTTGAACAGTGCACATAAATAGTCCGGAGAGTCATGGAGGTGATGTGGAAGGTACTCAACCCATTGATCACCTAAAAACGAAGGTACTCGAGTGCAGTACAGTCACGGAGCAGGCACTCCATGTCACCCTTTGAGAGGCAGATGGTGACGAGCTCGAGGTGCTTCAGTCGTGGTTGAATAAGAGCGGGCGCGTCATTAAGGGGCAGGAAATGGCAGTTCCTGAACTTGGCGACGCGCAGCGTGGGCACGAGCCGGAGTGCGGACGTTGGCAGCGACCGCATATTCCCATCATCAAAAGTGAGCTCCTCGAGCTGATCTGGAGCGGGGGACCGGAACCAGTCATCAAGCTTGGCTCGGTCCTTGCCGTTGGAATGGAACTTGCCCATTCTAAGGCCTTTGGTTGGGCCAAGGTGACTGCCGAGGATCTTGGAGAACACATTCAAGCTTTTGCAATAGCCATGGCAGAGCTCGTGGGTGTCGATGAGGTCGAGAGGGCTGGAGTTCCATAGGGGGCGCCACCACCGGGAAAGGAGGGTTGTCCGTGCCCCATATTTGATTGGGAGGAGGGAGATGATGACTCTCAACATATCATCGAGGAGGCTGCTGATTAAGTCTAGGCCTGCTGGAGTCGCTTGTGGTTCTAGCTCGCCCCGCCTCCGCTTGTTGGCATCCCCGTTCTTCACCTCCGGAGTCTCCTTGTCAGTGGTGCTTTCTGATAGAAATGGGAGTACATGGAATATTTAGTTAAAACAGGGCAATAGAAAAGTGTATTGGTAACTAGAAGTTATTAGGTAGGAATATACTAAGAAAATGGAAACAATTGGTTGCTTAAATACTACACAATTCATTTGACATTGCTGGGTAAGTCAACATATGTAGATAGTTGAAAAGAAAACTTACTTCGAACAAAGTCTGGACGGATGATTTTGTCGGCGAAGTTAGCATATATCTCATGACCAGGCCCTTTTATGTGCAGTGCAATTTTAGTGCCAGTTTTCAGTACATAAAACTTTGCAATTTCATTCCAAAAGCCAGTGCCAAAATAGGAGTCACCACGTTCATCAAGTCTTACAGTAGCAACGATTGTAAATCCATGGTTTGTGTGCAGTATGACATCCGTGGAGCCTTGATCTATGTAAAGGAAAAAATTGTGCACTACATAATCTGTTGCATAGCGAGGGATGTCCTGCAGAAAATGGTAGGATTGTTAAAGAAAATATGGTAACATGCAAATATGGGCCCAAATTGAAAGAACTATACAATAGTTGAAACCGAAGGACAAAATCCGTAATTAAACAGATAGGGTAAACATGATGTCATGGAAAAATGAGAGTAACCGAAAGAACAATACATCATTAATTTGCCTAATATAGAAAGAAGAGGGGAAAAATCCCCTTTGACATATATGGTGCATGTGGCACCTTTTATCCAAATGTAGCAATATTTAGAATATGTTCAGGAAAGTAGGCCATGCCAGCCGATTTAGGGTGAGATTGAACATAATGCGCGCATCCCCAAGTTATCTGGTGCGATGAGATGGAATCTCTGGCGGCGGTCGCAAAGTCCTGAAGTGTCGGCACACTGTACATTCTATGAATGAAAGAAAACCCTCAAATCAGCTTGAATAAAAATGAATTCACGGTGATTTCCGCCGGATGATTAAAGGAGGCAGATGAACTGGGATAAGAGATGAGATAATATCTCGCTAAATTAGTTACCTTGTCATCCATGAGAAAGAACCCTCAGTACGACATATTCCACAACCGAGCGGAGCTGGGTCGACCGCGAGCAGCGTCGAGAAAGTCGATGGTGATAGGCGGCGGCAAGCAGAAGTGGCGAAATGCGGTGGGCTTTGCTGGCAGCCAGGCAGCGGCGGCAGGCGTCGAACTAAGTGTTTACCGCCGCGATAGGCGGTGCCATGGCATAGACACGGAGGAGCTTGTGCAGGTGTGAATGGGGAACATACCGGAGGGGCCGAGGGGGTGGCGGGCGTGGTGTGGGCTTTTGTGACGTGGGGATGGTGAGGGTTTTATTTTTTATTTTTTGAATTGGGTGGTGAGGGTTTTCTGTCCCACAAAGAATTTTGGGGGCGACGGTTTGCTAGAGCGAACCGTGTGCGATTGACGCAACAGGGAAAATGAAAGTCATTGCACACGGTTCCAATTTTGGGAACCGTGTGTGATTGACGTACTACCTCCGTCCTGGTTTATTGGTCCCCCGTTGTAATTTTTACCAAAATTTGGCGAAATATTTAACATACTCAGACATAGATAATAAGCGCACACGTACATAAGCATAGTGTAGGATCGAAAGTATGTCTAGAGGGGGGGTGATTAGACTACTTGACCAAATAAAAATCTAGCCTTTTCCCAATTTTAGTTCTTGGCAGATTTTGGCAACTTAGCACAAGTCAAGCAATCAACCTACACATGCAATTCTAAGAGTATAGCAGCGGAATGTAACACAATTGCATATGAAGGTAAAGGGAGGAGTTTGAGGGAGCAAACGCAATGTTGACACGGAGATTTTCTATCCGTGGTTCCGATAGGTGGTGCTATCGTACACCCACGTTGATGGAGACTTCAACCCACGAAGGGTAACGGTTGCGCGAGTCCACGGAGAGCTCCACCCATGAAGGGTCCATGAAGAAGCAACCTTGTCTATCCCACCATGGTCGTCGCCCACGAAGGACTTGCCTCACTCGGGTAGATCTTCACGAAGTAGGCGATCTCCTTGCCCTTACAAACTCCTTGGTTCAACTCCACAATCTTGACGGAGGCTCCCAAGTGACACCTAGCCAATCTAGGAGACACCACTCTCCAAGAAGTAACAAATGGTGTGTTGATGATGAACTCCTTGCTCTTGTGCTTCAAATGATAGTCTCCCCAACACTCAACTCTCTCTCATAGGATTGGATTTGGTGGAAAGATGATTTGAGTGGAAAGCAACTTGGGGAAGGCTAGAGATCAAGATTTATGTGGTTGGAATGGAATATCTTGACCTCAACACAAGTGTAGGTGGTTCTCTCTCAGAAAATGTATGTTGGAAGTGTAGGCATGTTCTGATGGCTCTCTCCACGAATGAAGAGTGGGTGGAGGGGTATATATAGCCTCCACACAAAATCTAACCGTTACACACAATTTACCAAACTCGGTGGGACCGAATCGTAAACTCGGTCAGACCGATTTAGTTCATAATGTGACCGTTAGGAATTTTGGTGGGACTGACACATCAACTCGGTGAGATCGATTTCGTCAGGGTTAGGGCATAACGTAATCTCGGTGAGACCGATTTTGGTAATAGACAAACAGAGAGTTGGTCAGGCAAACTCGGTGGGACCGATTCGCTCATCTCGGTTAGACCGAAACGTTACGAAAGGGAAACAGAGAGTTTGCATTGCAATCTCGGTGGGACCGATCGCTCATCTCGGTTTGACCGAAACGTTACGAAGGGAAACAGAGAGATTACAATCCCATCTCGGTGAGACAGAGATCCCTATCGGTGAGACCGAAAAGACTAGGGTTTCTGGCAGTGGCTATGTCAACTGAACTAGGTGGCGCCGGATAGACAGTTTCGGTGGGGCCGAGTTTGACTTTTGGTTTGGGACATATGTGGATGTGAGAAAGTAGTTGAGGGTTTTGGAGCATATCACTAAGCACTTTGAGCAAGAAACTCATTAAGCAACACCTCACCCCCTCTTGATAGTATTGGCTTTTCCTATGGACTCAATGTGATCTTGGATCACTTAAAATGAAAAATGTAGAGTCCTGAGCTTTGAGCTTGAGCCAATCCTTTGTCCTTAGCATTTTGAGGGGTCCACTTTTCTCATCCATGCCATGCCAATCATTGAGCTTTCCTGAAATGTTTATCTTGAAATAGCATTAGCTCAATGAGCTATATGTTGTTAGGAATTACCAAAACCACCCAGGGATAGTTGCACTTTCAATCTCCCCCTTTTTGGTAATTGATGACAACATATAGATCAAAGCTTCGACAAATGATAATAAGATTGAAAAACATCGTCGCTTTGAGAAGTATGTGATAAGCAAGAGCTCCCCCTAAATTTGTGCATTATTTAAAATTTGCTTTTGAATGCAAATGCACAATCGATTAGGATCATGGGTTACTCTTCCATGTCACATACATCTTGGTGGAGCGCTCAAAATGATAGAAGTTAAAAGCATGCACTCATCACCAAGCAAGTGAATGATCATATAAGGATATAAGAGATAATATCATCCAACAAGCATTAAGGGTAGCATATGATCAAACACATGATCAAACAAGTATCTCACAAGCACATAAAGTATCTCACACAAGCACACAATAAAGAGTTCAACCAAAATAGCAAGAGAGATAAAAAGCAACACTCTCTCTCGAAGCCTATGATCTATACATTTTTCTCCCCCTTTGGCAACAAGTTACCAAAAAGTTCAAAAATGCATAGTGCTAAGCGACTCTCAGGCTTGATCTTCGGTAGGAGGTGAAGAGATGACTCCAAGGACGAAAGCTTCTGTTGATGTAGCTGGAGCTGGTGGAGTGGCTGCTGGAGGGTGGCACTGGAGCTGTAGCTGCTGGAGCTGATGCTGTAGCTCTAGTATCTGTGACTGGCACTGCAGCAGATCTCTGTCCTCTGGGCACTCTAGCAAAAGCATCTGTAGTAGACTTGCCCTTCTTCTCCTCTGCTTCCTCATGTAGCTGCTCAAGTGCAGTTTGGATCTCAGTTACCTTGACATCAAGATCATAGAATTTCTGCTCAATGATCCTCTCCAAACTCTCCTGGTTTTGAGTCAGGGTGGCCAAGACCTTCTCAATCCTCAAGGTGAATTGGATCAGATACCCAAGCTGATCTTGCTTGGTCTTCAAGAACACTTGCGATGCCTCTTCAACAGTTGGCATCTTTGCAGCTTTCTCTGCCCTTGCCTTCTCTCTCTTCTCATGTGCTTGAGCTGATGATGGTTCATTTTCATTCATGACAACAGTGTTGTCTTCAAATTCAGGGTAGATGGGCAGGTGCTCCTTATCCAATAGATATTTGCCTGTGCCCATCTTGGAGTTGATGAGCTCCTGAATTTGTGGGGCATACCCACAACTTCTCTTCTGATCAGCTGCTGTCCTTTTGATTGTCTGCACAATCAGACTCATGACTTTGAATTTTTGAGGCACATCAAACAAATGTAGCAAGTTGATAGCACGTTCTCTGATCATCTTGTGATCACCTGACTTGGGTAGCAATGTGTGCCTTAGGATCCAATTGATGGTTGGCAGACCAGACAGCAAGAAGTGGACATATCCAAACTTATGAGTATCCAAAGCATCATCTAGGATCTCTCTGTACATGTTGGCCATAGTGTTATGGTCTTTCTTCTTCTCAGCATAAACATCCAAGTCATCCTCACTTTCTTCTGGAGCATTGATCAACTGAGCCCATTCTTCAATAGTATATTGGTACCTTGTACCTTCAGACATCCAAATGATCTTCCCATCTGGGTAGAAGTAGGCAGTGGAGTAAAACTGCATGATCAGCTCATCATTCCACTTGGTGAGCTTCTAGGCAACAAATGTATCAAATCCACATGCTTTGAAGCTGTCATATACACCTGGATAGTGATCTTCATTCTCCTTGATGTACTCCCAGTCAAGCCATCTCATGTCACACACTATGGGCTTCTTGTCAAGCAAAATTGTCTCATAAAAGTCTTGTTGTTCCTTAGTGTGAAACCTGTAATCCACAGCAGTTCTCCTCCTTACAGCATATAGATCAGACTGTCTCCATAATCTCAGTCCTGAATCCTTCCTGATTTTCATGTTTTCTGCAACAGGATGTGCATCATTGTGGTCAGGGATCTTGGGCTTCAGCTTTCTCAAAACAAGTGAATCATCTTCTTCTTCTTCAGCAGCTTCAGGCACTGGGGCCTTGTTCTTCTCCTCAGCAGGGATGTTCCTGGTGCTTCTCTTGGGTTTTGGGGGCTTTTGAGCTGGAGCAGCAGCCTTGGGAGCAGCTTTGGGCGTAGATGGAGCAGCCCCTGATCTGATTGCATCTCCCATAAGCTTCTGAGCTTTGAGTGCTGGTGCAGCATCCTCTCGTTCTTCCTCTTCTCCTTCAGAGTCTCTCTTCATTGAGGGCTTGCCATGAACTCTGGCAGTAGTGGTTCTTGCCCTCTTCTTCTTCTTACCATCACCTGCTGCTTCACCATCATCTGACTCAATGGTGAACTTCATAGTTTCACCTGTGGCAACTTTCTTTGGCTTGGAAGCTTCAGCAGTTGAGGCCCTGGCTTTTGACATTGTAACTCTTCTGGCTGGAGCCTTTGTTTGCATTCCAGGCTTTGTTGCAGCAGTAGTGTTATGTTCCTTCTTCAACACCTTCTTTCTTGAAGTGGCCTCATCCTCAACAGCCACATAATCTTCATCTTCAGAATCTGAGGTTTTCTTCTTCCTTGTCCTGGTAGCTGCCTTTGGCAAGTTACTAGGTGTGCTACCGCTGCCCTCATCATAGCTGCTGGAGGGACTAGTGCCCTCACTCAACTGAACATGTTCCTCTGACTTGTTCTGACTGTCACTTTGATCAGACATCTTCAGGCAAACTGTTAGCAAACCTTGTGAATAGGTTGTCGATGAGGTAGAGTAGATGAGCATCACAAAGTACAGAGGTTTTGCAAAATAATTGAGTCAAAAAGCTTCCGAGTTTTAGTTCTCTATAGAAGTGATCACGGAGCTACCGAATTGACAAACTCGGTGATACCGAAGCAACACTTGGAACCTAAACTAGTGAACTCGGTAGGGCCGAGTCACCGTTCGGTGGCACCGAGATTGCTAGGGTTTCACAGAATCTTGAACTCGGTCACCCCGATTTGCACGTTTCGGTCAGACCGAAAAGCGCATGTGCAATGGCCAAGGCCGAATGACCGATTTCTACAGTTCGGTCGGTCCGAGATGAGTTCTGCGGAGAGCTAACCCTAAAATTTTCGAATCAATCTAGACCTAAGGAAGTTTTAGCTGGATGGATCAATCTCAATCGTGGCAAGAAACATGGCATTGTCCTTGTGCTAGGAATCGGAGTGAAAAAGACAGCACAAGGGGTCGAACACTTACCCTAGAGCGGCGAGTGTTCGCTACGGCGGCAACGGCGGAGCAGATTGCCATTGACGGCGGCGGAGACCAGCGGCGGGAGGTCGCTGGCGGCGAGAAGACGATCCGGAGACCCAAAGAGGCAGAGCAGGTTACGCGCGGGTGAAGGGTTTCGGAAATTTTTCCAAAATTTGACCCGTCAGTATATATAACCTGGCCCTGTCGGTGTGACCGAGTGGAACAACTCGGTGGCACCGAGATGCAAAACTGCAGGCAGTTACTGCAACTCGGTGTGACCGAAAGGTTCTAATCGGTTGCACCGAGATTGAAAACCTAGATCAACTTAGTGATCTCAGTAGGACCGAAAAGGATGAATCGGTCAGACCGAAATGCACAAAGAGGTTTTGGAAGTTTAAGTCTATGACGAATCGGGGACTCCGAGTGCTCCTCACACAGAGTGGTTCGAATCTGACTTGATCAAACTTTGTGATGTAGCATGAATAGAGTTTGAGACGAGGAAAGCATAGATAGCTAGAGGGAGTTCTTAGGCATTCTTGTCCATCCATTTGGCAAAAGAGAAAAAGCCAAACAATCAAAGCAACAAATGGATGTCCTCGAATGAGAAAAATATGCATTCAACATGCTCACACAATTAAAATGGCAAATGAAATATGTGACAAAGCATGCACAAACACTCTAGCATCTATCAAGCAATTGGCGATGACTAGGTCATCTATATATGAGTATATTGACTTAGGAGTCAAATGAGAACATTTGATCATAGGTCATACTCATCGTTTAAGCACAAGTGGGGTTACCACTTTTACATAAAGCATTGTTGTGCTCACACCATTAGAGTTGCTTTAGCTCAATTCTTAGAGTAAAGCTCCCCCTAGATGTGATATCCCCCCTAAGAGGGATGAACTAACCTTGGGTTTTGTCGATGATGACTTCATGTAGGTGTTGAAGATGTGGATGCTCAATGTTGATGTAGATCATTCGGAGCAATCCATTGGAGTGAGTTGCACTTTCAATACCTACACGGGTTAGTCCCACAAGGAACAAGCAAGGATATCCATAGACATAGAGTGATGTATACACAAGATGTTGTCCATGAAAGCATTAGGTTACCTTGTCCCTTGTCTTACCAACAAGAGGGTTTGTGACTCCTTGAACTAGTGCAAGATATGGAAGTTGTTTGCACTTGTCCTTGCCAAAATGATAAGAGTGAAGTATGTTGGCGGAGTCACCCTCAAGAACTCTCTAGTTCTTCTTCTTCGGGATCCACACCATCTTGATGGGAATCCTTGGAGTTGTAGTCGTACTTGATGAAGTAGAACTTGATGTAGTCTTGGGAACCCACTTGACCAAGGCCTTAGGTGCTTCTTCAAATGCATCAATCTCCTCTTGAAGCTTGTCCTTGCCTTTTTGCTTGTGGTCTTGTGGTGGAAGATCATCTTGAGCTTGTGTTCCTTGGAAAGAAGTAGGATCATACTTCTCTTGTTGAGGAACAAACTTCGTCTTGGGGTATTGATCTTCTTCCCACTCAACTCCATTGGCATTGAACTTTCGTTCAAAACCAACACCTTGATTCTTCCGGTGCCTTCCTTGCTTGCGTACAATTTCCTCAAATTGCTTACTTCCGGCAAGGCTCTTGTAAACACCTTTCTCTATAATTCCCTTCAATAAGCTATTTTCTTGCTCAAGTGTAACTTGGCTAAGAGAATCATTAGTGGAATCAAGAGAACTACTAGAAGCAACAACATTGGATTTAGCATGATTGTTGTTACTACTAGATGAAGAATCTTTCTTGTTCTTGTTGTTAGATTTAACTTGTGGCATGTAAGTAGACAAGAGTAAACGCTTGGCAATGTAAGAAGAACTTTTCTTGCGAAGATCATCATTGATTGCCTTTAAAAACTCATGCTCTTGCTCAAGGTTGAGCTTTTCAAAGCGTAGCTTCTCATGAGTCTTTAAAAGTTCTCGATGATCTTCCAAGGTAGTTTCATGAGCTAACTTAAGAGTGTTTAGTTCTTTAGTTAGACGCTCAATCTCCTTCTTATCATCATCATTCGTTTTATCTTGATTAGCATGATTAATAGCAAATTCATCATAGTTTTCATAACTAGAGTTGTCAACAAGTAAATCATCATCTCCTAGCAAATCATCTTCATCACTATTGAAATCAACATACTCGGGGTGTGTTACCTTTGGACCTTTAGCCATGAAGCATCTCCCAATTCCTTCATTTGGTGAGTCAAATATGTCGTAGGAGTTGGTTGTCACAAGTGCTAGTCCGGCAACACCTTCATCTTGAGTATATTCGGAGTCGGAGTGATAACTTCTTTCGGAGTGATTGTCGGAGTCGGAGCCGGATACCCATTCACCAACATGAGCTTGATGTCTTCTTTTTGTGTAGCTCCTTGATGACTTATCCTTCCTTTCCGAATCCTTGCTTCTCCGAGAGGGTCTTCGTTCATAACGATCATCTCTACTCCTTCTTTCTCTTGGTGGTGATTCTTCTCTTCTACTCCTTCTTTTGGGAGAATCTTCTCCTCTTTTGTAGGGAGTCGTACACTCATTGGAATAGTGTCCGGGTCTTCCACAATTGTAGCAATTACGCTCGCGACTAGAAGATCTTTTGTCATTGTAGGACCTTGACTTGGAACTTCTTTCCTTGCTTCTACTTTGTAGAACTTGTTGAAGTTCTTCACCATTAGGCTCAATTCTTCATTGAAGGTTTGTTTCTCACTTGATGATGTGGGAGCTTCACATGAGGCTTTGTAAGCACCACTTGACTTGTTGTGGAGCTCTTCCTTATCCTTAAGTGACATCTCATGAGCAACAATTCTTCCAATGACTTCTGTTGGCTTGAGATCTTTGTAATTGGGCATCATTTGGATCAATGTGCACACGGTATCATATTTTCCATCCAAGGCTCTTAGGATCTTCTTGATGATGAATTTATCGGTCATCTCTTCACTTCCTAAGCCGGCAATCTCATTTGTGATGAGAGCAAGCCTAGAGTACATTTCAGCGACGCCTTCACCATCCTTCATTTTGAACTTGTCAAGTTGACTTTGAAGCACATCCAATTTGGATTCCTTGACGGAGTCGGTACCTTCGTGCATATCAATCAAAGTATCCCAAATTTCCTTTGCATTCTCAAGACGGCTGATTTTGTTGAATTCTTCGGGGCACAATCCGTTGAAGAGAATATCACAAGCTTGAGCATTGTATTGCAGCATCTTCAACTCTTCCGCGGTAGCTTCACGGTTTGGTTCTCTCCCATCAAAGAATTCACCTTGCAAGCCAATACACACAATAGCCCAAACGGCCGGGTTATGTCCAAGAATATGCATTTTCATCTTATGCTTCCAACTAGCAAAATTTGTACCATCAAAGTAAGGACCTCTACGGTGGTAATTTCCCTCGCTAGACGCCATACTCTCCTAGGTTGTGAAACCAAGGCTATGACCACCAAAAGCTATGGAAATCAAAGCAAATGGAGACCAAAGCTCTGATACCACTTGTAGGAATCGAAAGTATGTCTAGAGGGGGGTGATTAGACTACTTGACCAAATAAAAATCTAGCCTTTTCCCAATTTTAGTTCTTGGCAGATTTTAGCAACTTAGCACAAGTCAAGCAATCAACCTACACATGCAATTCTAAGAGTATAGCAGCGGAATGTAAAACAATTGCATATGAAGGTAAAGGGAGGAGTTTGAGGGAGCAAACGCAATGTTGACACGGAGATTTTTTATCCGTGGTTCCGATAGGTGGTGCTATCGTACATCCACGTTGATGGAGACTTCAACCCACGAAGGGTAACGGTTGCGCGAGTCCACGGAGGGCTCCACCCACGAAGGGTCCACGAAGAAGCAACCTCGTCTATCCCACCATGGCCGTCGCCCACGAAGGACTTGCCTCACTCGGGTAGATCTTCACGAAGTAGGCGATCTCCTTGCCCTTAAAAACTCCTTGGTTCAACTCCACAATCTTGACGGAGGCTCCCAAGTGACACCTAGCCAATCTAGGAGACACCACTCTCCAAGAGGTAACAAATGGTGTGTTGATGATGAACTCCTTGCTCTTGTGCTTCAAATGATAGTCTCCCCAACACTCAACTCTCTCTCATAGGATTGGATTTGGTGGAAAGATGATTTGAGTGGAAAGCAACTTGGGGAAGGCTAGAGATCAAGATTTATGTGGTTGGAATGGAATATCTTGACCTCAACACAAGTGTAGGTGGTTCTCTCTCAGAAAATGTATGTTGGAAGTGTAGGCATGTTCTGATGGCTCTCTCCACGAATGAAGAGTGGGTGGAGGGGTATATATAGCCTCCACACAAAATCTAACCGTTACACACAATTTACCAAACTCGGTGGGACCGAATCGTGAAACTCGGTCAGACCGATTTAGTTCATAATGTGACCGTTAGGATTTCGGTGGGACCGACACGTCAACTCGGTGAGACCGATTTCGTTAGGGTTAGGGCATAACGTAATCTCGGTGAGACCGATTACACAAACTCGGTGAGACCGATTTTGGTAATAGTCAAACAGAGAGTTGGTCAGGCAAACTCGGTGGGACCGATTCACTCATCTCGGTTGGACCGAAACGTTACGAAAGGGAAACAGAGAGTTTGCATTGCAATCTCGGTGGGACCGATCGCTCATCTCGGTTTGACCGAAACGTTACGAAGGGAAACAGAGAGATTACAATCCCATCTCGGTGAGACCGAGATCCCTATCGGTGAGACCGAAAAGACTAGGATTTCTGGCAGTGGCTATGTCAACTGAACTCGGTGGCGCCGGATAGACAGTTTCCTTGGGGCCGAGTTTGACTTTTGGTTTGGGACATATGTGGATGTGAGAAAGTAGTTGAGGGTTTTTGGAGCATATCACTAAGCACTTTGAGCAAGAAACTCATTAAGCAACACCTCACCCCCTCTTGATAGTATTGGCTTTTCCTATGGACTCAATGTGATCTTGGATCACTTAAAATGAAAAATGTAGAGTCCTGAGCTTTGAGCTTGAGCCAATCCTTTGTCCTTAGCATTTTGAGGGGTCCACTTTTCTCTTCCATGCCATGCCAATCATTGAGCTTTCCTGAAATGTTTATCTTGAAGTAGCATTAGCTCAATGAGCTATATGTTGTTAGGAATTACCGAAACCACCTAGGGATAGTTGCACTTTCACATAGTTCAACCATAAGTACATAGTTCAACCGTCATTAAGCAAACTCAAGTGTACAAAGTTCGATCCATCCCACATCTGATCTCACATGCGGCCGACACGATCCTGAAGCTTCTTCAGGTACTCGGCGTACGCGCCATGCGCCACCCTGCGATAATACTTCTGCTTGAAGGAGCCAACGTGTCATCCTCTTGCATGCGCCAGAACACTTAGATACGCGTCATGAATCTTCTGGTTGCAAAATGGGCATCCATGGCCGTCTTTCCAGGTCCTAATACGCCTGTTATGCATTCCCGCATAAAGCTCCCTCAGGATTTGCCTCTTGTACCTCCTCTGGGCATCTTCATCATCGCTGTCCACATCGTTAGACAGCACCTATACAAATAGTAAAACAAATTTGGCATCAAATCACTGATTACATGCCGTGAAGTAGGATTAGGAATTTATGGCTATTTATTGATACATATCCAGAGATTATGGTTCGATTTTTAGGCACAGTCGTCTATGTAAAGACCAATCTTGAAGAAAATAATGGCACAAACATACGTAGGTCATTAAAAATCAATTGTCAAGTCCTGGCTAGGAATTATTAGCACGAACACTAACCCTAGTCGGATTACTAGCAGAAACCATTTGCACAGATGAAACAACTAATCACTTATCACATGTACCATTCAAACAATCAATACACTACACGGATCTAACGAAACTTACTCAGATTTCATGGATTGGGAGAACATAACCACATGATTTCTGTTCCGAAAAGGGGGAGGCAGGAGTAACCAGAGAAACCCTATGATCTATTTGACACATAAATGGGTATAGATGACTAACCAGCTGTCCGCCGTCGTCGGAGTCATCGCTGGAGTGGTCGTCGGAGTCAGTGTGGAACTCCGCCTCCAGTTGTGGAAGCTTGACTTCGTCGATGACGTCAAGGTGCAGCGAAAACTCGCCGGCTGTGACGACAACCTCTGTCTCCATCTCCACGCCGTGCTCCGGTGCTTTAGCAGCCCCGCGTCGCCACTCCCTCCGATGGGGCGCTTCGGCGGCATCCTCATACACTGACGACTTTGAGGACTAAGAGCGGCGTCGAGGATGCAAGCGGAGAGAGAGGATTGTGTGTACGTAGCGAGGATGGGGTGCGTCCGCTCGGGCCCACCATTAATATGGAGTTGTGGGAGTTGTGGGAGAGAGGTGGGCGGCGGTCAAACCGATGGCTCGCCTCCCGGTGAGCCCGCGCACTGGACTACTGGCATGCCTACCAAAGTTTCACACAGCTACTCGCATGCCTCCCGATGACACTGCACAGCGAGCATGCCTCCGTCAATTCACACACCTGCACGCATGCCTCCCCGTCTGCCTGCACGGCGGACTGCTCGCATGCGTCCCGTCAACTCACGCCTCCTCGCATGCCACACGGGTCGTGCGACGGCACGTATATTGTTTTTCTATTTGGATGATTAATGCTGCCGCTTTATTGCTTAACCGAAGCATGACACATATCCATTGTTGGTCTAAGGCTCACGGTTCAAATAAATAATTCGTTTGGGATATTGGTTCCCAATTATTAATAATCTCTCGTCTGTAATTAGATAAAGATTACATCAAAACTGGTCTCAAATTTGACAAAAGAAAAGTACAATGCCACTTTGTATTGGTGTCCATATGACAACACGATAAGTTTCATGAACTTCAAATAAGTTTTGGATGTACTAGAATTTATAAATCAAGATTCTCAATGTTTGAAATTTGTTGCACGGGGAGTAAACATGCACCCTGTGAGACATGTGTTTTTACAATCCATTTAGGTGCACTGTCACGTGTGCATGTAGCTCAAATTTGATTTTTGCACATTATACCCATACAAAATCAATCAATCAATGTACTAAAACGTCTTAATGATCTCTGTGATTTTTTGAAATTAAAACGTTCCTCCTTTGGTAACATGTATGTTCAGCGCGGGATAATTAATTTAACATGCATCGTAGTTGCCATGGATTCGCGATGTGTGTGTGGGTGTGTGCGTCTGGGGGTGGCGGGTGGCTCACAGTACACTGCGAATTGTGAGCCACCGTGTGGGTTGGCCGTTTTGTTAGGAAGGCCGGTGCCACATTAGAGTCGTGAAATCGTTATTTAAAACATTACACAACCCTTTCATACATAAATGTTTTGGCCACATGCAGTCGATGGTTGTCCTACACGACACTCGATACTCGCGTGTGACGCTTTCTATGGGCCCGCGAGGTCATCGTCCATCACTTTGACAAACAGCCGGCAGTGAGGTTAATTTGACCAGCAAGGTAGAATCATTTTTGTTTGTGTTATGGTGGTATATAGTACGCGTCGAAGAGGTGGGAGGGTACTAGCATATATACTATACGTATGCGTCCGTGAACAAGTACACCTCACTCAGTGTCGGGACTTTTTGGTTACCGAGGCACGTGTCACATAAAAATTGTGAAAATTGGTTATTCAAACATCACACAACACTTTTTTGGGCCACATGCATATATATCCTACCTAGGACACTCACGTGTGACGCTTCCATCTGTGGGCCCATGATGCCATCGTCGATGCATGCATGCATGCATCACTTTGACCTACATCGGAAGAGGTTAATTAATTTCACCATCGATCATGATTCTTTTGGGTTGTACATATATTACGGCAGGAGCATATAATATGCGGTGAAGAGGGGGGAAGGGGACCATCATATGTAGTACGCTTGATATGAACCTCGCTCTGTGTGGGTGCATGGTTTATGGTTTTTGAGGCATGTGGCACATCAAAGTTGTGCATTTTGGGTAGGTATTCAACATATATATGTTTGGCCCACATGCAAAGCGGTGGTGGTTGTCCTCTCACACCCACTTAAGCGGTTATCAGCGATATCGATGCTTTCCATCTATGGGCCCGCTTGGTCCATCACTTCTTTTTGCCTGACAACAAGAGAGGTTAATTTGACTTAGGAGGGGATTATTATTTTTGCTCTGGGATGACATGCATGATACACACTGAGCACACACATGCATGTGTACGCATGAATCCCTCCCATCGAGTCGAAGTGGCTAGTACAACGACACATCATGAACCGATCTCGCTCTGTGTGGGGAGCTAGTGTACGATTTTTGACACACGCGCCACATCAATGTTGTGTATTCAAACATGCATGCACGCATCACCTCCATACATATGCATGTAGTGGTTGCCTTCGAACGATACACTCCCTCGCATGGTTGTCAGCGACAAGCCTATATATTCATGGGCCCGTGTGGACATCCATGATCACCTTAACCAACAACAAGATAGGTTACCATGGCGGATTGTTCATTTGGTTCGTGTTATCGTAGTATAGGTCATGGTGAGATTCAGACCTAATTAAGTTTGAGTGCATATACTATGCACGCATGCATGCATATATGAATCCCCGTCGTTGGCTTGAAGTGTGGTGTAACATACATATGCATCGTCAACCTAACCCTCACTCAGTGTGGGGATTTCTAGTTCGAAATCACGGTGCCACATCAAATTTGTTCCATTGTTACTAAAAAACACACCTCTCCATACATATGTTTGGGCCACACGCATGAAGTGGTTGTCTTCGGGGATTAGCTACTTGCGTGATTATTGGCGAGCTAGCCCATCTCCGGGGTCGCATGGACGGCCATCACTTTGACCAACAACAAGAGAGAGGTTGTACGACCAAGGCTACTTCGCACTTTGCTAGGTGAACCTCGGTTGGGGGGGCATGCATTCATAGCTTAATTAGGATTCCCTTCGTGGCAACACGAGGGGGGGTGGGGGTTGCTAGCTACTTCGCACTTTGCTAGGTGAACCTCGGTTGGGGGGAGGGGGGCATGCATTCATAGCTTAGGATTCCCTTCGTGCCGACACGAGAGGGGCTGCTAGCTACTTCGCACTTTGCTAGGTGAACATTGGTTGGGGGGGCATGTGCATTCATAGCTTAGGATTCCCTTCGTGCTGACACGAGGGAGGGGTGGTTGCTAGCTACTTTGCACTTTGCTAGGGTAAACCTCGGTTGGGGCGGCATGCATTCATAGCTTAGGATTTCCCTTCATGCCGACATGAGGGAGGGGGTCTGCTAGCTACTTTACACTTTGCTAGGTGAACCTCGGTTGGGGGGGGGCACATGCATTCATAGCTTAGGATTCCCTTCGTGACGACACGAGGGAGGGGTGGCTGCTAGCTACTTTGCACTTTGCTAGGGTGAACCTTGGTTGGGGGGGAGGGCATGCGTTCATAGCTTAGGATTCCCTTTGTGCCAACACGAGGGAGGGGGGCTGCTAGCTACTTCGCACTTTGCTAGGTGAACCTCGGTTGGGGGCATGCATTCATAGCTTAGGAATCCCTTCGTGCCGACACGAGGGAGGGGGGCTACTAGCTCTACTTCACACTTTGCTAGGTGAACCTCGGTTGGGGGGGGCATGCATTAATAGCTTAGGATTCCCTTCGTCCGACACAAGGGAGGGGGGCTGCTTGCTACTTCGCACTTTGCTAGGGTGAACCTCGGTTGGGGGGTATGCATTCATAGCTTAGGATTCCCTTCGTGCCGACACGAGGGAGGGGGGCTCCTAGCTACTTTGCACTTTGCTAGGGTGAACCTCGGTTGGGGAGGGGCATGCATTGATAGCTTAGGATTCCCTTCGTGCTGACACAAGGGAGGGGGGCCTGCTAGCTACTTTGCACTTTGCTAGGTGAATGAACCTCGGTTGGGGGGCATGCATTCATAGCTTAGGATTCCCTTTGTACCGACACGAGGGAGGAGGGGGGCTGCTAGCTACTTCACACTTTGCTAGGTGAACCTCGGTTGGGGGAAGGGGGCTTGCATTCATAGCTTAGGATTCCCTTCGTGCCGACACGAGGGGGATGGGGGCAAGCAATACCGTGCGCTTTGCGAGATAGGCGCCACATCGAAGTTGCATTTGGTATTTGAAAATCAAACCACCCTTTTGATACATAAATTTGGTCCACATGCAAGTGTGTTCGTGTTCTGACCCTCTCCCGCGTCATTTTTTGCCAAATCTATGAACATTAGACAAGTCGGATGACGCAACAGACACGGTTCACTTAAACTAATCGTGTGCAACGCCGGTGCACCTGTCACGCACACATCCGCACAGTACATTGGGCTTCACGAGGCTCCCCCTCTCAAAAATATATGCCCGCCTCGAGGGTTTTTCTGTTTCATAACACACGGTTGTTATCTCTGGACCGTGTGCGATGTTTCTTGTTCCCAATCCCGCCTGCATCCCAAGAAAATATCTGCCCGCCTCGAGGGTTTTTCTGTTTCATAACACACGGTTGTTATCTCCGGACCGTGTGCGATGCACTATCATCAAAATTTTCAATAGCCCAGCATTTGACTCCCGCGTAGTAAAATTTTCAGTACCCGCGTCATTTCCTTAAACACCCCCCTCCCCACACACACACACACACACACACACACACACACACACACACCAAAACCTCCTAGGGCGTGCGCGCACACACACACACACCCTCCCTCGCTCAAAACCCTAGCAAGGACCCCGCCGCCGCCGCCGCAAGGCCTCCATTCTCAACATCTGCCGGTTTGCCCGTGCAGCTTACCCACCGATCTCCATACCCAGGCCACCCTGAGTTTCTTAGATGGCGTCTGCCAAACGCCCCGTTTCCCACAGATCCCCATCCCCATCCCCCACTCCAAAGCGTCGCGGCCTAAGCCCGGCTACGCTTCCCGTGGAGCTCGAGGAGCGACTAGCCCAAAAGAGGTGTATAGCGGTCTCTTCGCCCGACGTCGCCGAGGAAGCTGACGACCATTACTGGCGGCAGACACTCAAGCAGCGGGCTAGAGTACGCGAGCATGTCTCGTCCGCCGGCTATGACATCGAGGTCATCGACAGCAACGCACTGAGGCGGGCTGTGTCACAGGTTAAGTGGCCCACCCCCAACCCCTCGGGTTCAACCGCCGTCGATCTCATCCATGGCCCCGCCGCTGATCTCCTCTGCCTCGCTGTCAACAATTTGCCATTCTACATCACCATCGAGCCCCTTTTCTCATTTCTGAAGGACATGTTCTGCGACGCTGTCTTGGGATCCACAGCTTCCAAGTCAGACCTCATCGACGGCGACCACGAGGAGGGCACCTTCTCCGGCTCTTCCAAGGGGAAAGAGCCCATCTGCTCTTCCAAGGGGAAAGCACCCGTCTGCGACACCAGGGAGGGCACCCTACATGTGTGCTCTTCCAAGGGGAAGGAGCCCATCTGTGACAACATGGAGCGCATCTAGGCTCCATGCCCTTCCCACGGGAACGAGCCCATCCGTGACAAGTGAGGAAACCCATGATTTGTTTTGTCGTGCCTCTTCACAGGGGAAACCAATGATTTGTTTTGTCGAGTCCCTTTGTAGTGTAGTGAGAATATGTCCAGTTTTAATTGCTATATCTGGTTGTTTGCATTATGCCTTGTTTATTTCAGTTGTTCACAAATGTGATGCTCTATATGTGCAATTATTTACTGTTCAGTACATTTCATCAATCCAGTTTTAAACATACCGATAGGAATGCATATATTTGCTTGCTATTAAGCCTGTTATAGCTAGCATATGCCTCTTTTAAAGTTTTTTGATTGTTCGGTTGTTTGTAGTTAGCATATGTTTAGTTTCAAATGCTATCTTTGGTTGTTAGTATGCCTTGTTTATTCCAGTTATTCACAACGTGATGTTCTATATGTGCAAGTATGAACTGTGCATTTCAATTTCATCAGTACCAGTTTCAACAATACCACTATGAATGACCACATTTGGTTGCTGCATCTTGTAGTCGACATGCATTTCCATTTTTATTTAACTGTAACCAGTGTACTTAGACCGGCACAATACCAGTTTGAATGACTATGTTCGCTTGTTGTTAAATGTTAGGCCAATTGCTGTTAGCACACCTTTCCACTTGTTTAATTTGCTTTACTAGCGTGCTTAAACCTGCACACTGAAGCTATCTTTTGGAGATTATTTTGTCTGCCATGTGTAATTTTGGTTGATGTTTAGCCTGTTGTGCTTAACATGCTTCTCGATGTACCTACACAGGACAATTTTGGGAATGACTGATGTTTTCCATCGAGGTTAGTTTCATCCCATGGCTTATATCTGCTCACTATTCAGGATATCGATAGCTGGTACCATGTAGGCCGGCAACTGATAAGGGACTAATCGGTGAATTAGACTTTTAGCTGAATATATCTGCAACCCATTTTTCCTTAGGTTAACTAGGGCCATATGTAATATATCTGAGGCTACATAGCAACATGCACTGTACTTGATGTCTAAATATGCAATCCTAGGCTACATAGCAACAAGGAAGAGTGTTACATTAATGTTCTAATGATGTCTAGATATACGTAGAAGAGCAGCAGCAACAACAAGAACAACACAACCCTGTTTGGATACTCAACTTAGCTAGAGGTTAGAGTTGGTTTCTAGCTCATTACTAACCCTGAACTAACTCCATCGATAGAGTTGTTTGGATGGCAGGGTTAGATTCACAATAAATGCACTAGGAGAACTAACTCCAGTTAGCACCTCTTGGGTTGGATACTAGTTTTTTTGGGTGGGTTATAGATTCAACTAGCTCAAACTATCCCTCATGTTTAGATATACTTTAGGGCTATTTGAGCCTGAACTAGCTCAAACTAACTGTAACCCACGGATACAGCAACAGTTAATCAGCTGATAATTTGTAAGAATGAACTAAACTCCTTCCGGTCCATAATATAAGATGTTAATTCATCTTATATGTGAGTATATTGGATATTATCAGATACTCCCTCCGTTCCTAAATATTTGTCTTTTTAGAGATTTCGAATGGACTACCACATACAGATGTATATAGACATATTATAAAAGAGTGTTGTACTACATCATTGTGCAATTGTTGTTTAGCTTCTAATATTAACTTGATGCTTTTAGGTACATATGTCATTGGTAAAGATCCGCATTTTGACCCTTTCTGCGTATGGGGCAATGGGATATCGAACCAGCATCAAGTGAGGAAGCTGATAAAGATTGTTAGTAAAATGGGTCCAAAGATGGCAATTAAACTATTTGTTTACACTTTATCCAAGACAACAATGAACTGCAGGATGGTAAGTAAGAACTATGCAGCCTTCTTTTTACTGCCCATAATGAGTTGTGTTAGATGACAATGTCTGAATCTTTTTCCTTTGCAGTGGTTGCCGAAGCAGTTTACTCAAGATTACCTCTCAAACTACATGATTGGTGAGCATGCAAATGTTAAAGTATTTCTACCAGAACATGATGATTATCTAGATGTTTTCATGAAGACCGTGAAGGATGGGCGGTCGGCCATCACAAGGGGTTGGAGTAGAGTCGTGTGTGCCTTCTGCATGGAGGAGGGCACAATATGGGCATTCCGCTTCACCTTGTTTAGCAACCAGAACATATTTCGCCTCATTCTTTATCGTCTTTAATAGTACAAGTCTACAACTGTGGTTCATCATTCTTTATTTGGTTCTTATGTAATTCTTGAACATATGTACCTATGAATCGAATAATGCATTGGTTGTTTGAACCTGATGGATATGAATAAAGCTGTAGCATACATTCAAATTCAAATCCAAATCCGGTACGATTTGGAAAGGCAGCAATTAAATTACAGTGAAATTATGCTCTCCAGGTTGTTACGGCACACACGGTTGGTAAAACACAAACATTTGCGATATGCACCATAATTGGAGACGGTTCACAGAGATGAAACATGTGCAAGCATGCACACAGTTGCCATTTGCAAAGCGTGTGCAATGTCAGACAATATCACGAACGGTGCGGGAAAACTAAACGTTTGTGTTAGTTGCCTTATCGTACACGATTTCACAACCATGAACTGTTTCTGATAAAGTATGCAGTGTAAACGTTGCACCACAGAATAGTGTGTGCGATAGTTGTCGTGTACGACGATGTTAAGATGGTCCGACGTTTCTTATCATGTCCGACACTCGTATGACGATTAACTAATCTTCTTAACGGTGAACCATTTGTGATGGGTCATGCATCATACACGTTCTATAATAGTGAACTGTTTGTGACGGGCTGCGCATCGTAAACGTAGCACCACAGAATACCGACTGCGATGGCAATGCGAGCAGAAATGAGTAGGAGTACTGTAGGGGCCCTATCCCCGACGGTTTCTGGGTCGTGTGGGAAGCACCCCCCTATCGCCCACACTCACTTGGCGACGGTTCAAAATGCCATCGCGTAAAGGGGTTAAAAACCGTTTGTTTAGGACCGACGCGTACCAGTGTGCACTTTATTTTATTTGCGATCTATCTATTCAATCTATTACAATTTTCTCCCGTCCACGCACCGTTTCTGGCACCGTTACCCGAAAGGGATTGACAACCCCTTTAACACGTCGGGTTGCGATTGGTTGTTATTTGTGTGTAGGGGCTGTTTACGTTGTGTTGCTTGGTTCTCCTACTGGTTCGATAATCTTGGTTTCATATTTGAGGGAAATACCTACCGCCGTTGTGCTGCATCATCCCTTCCTCTTTGGGGAAATACCGACGTAGCTTCAAGGGACATCAGGGCGTGTCTACTTCCCGTAACCGACGAGTACACGGACAGCCGTAGCATCATGATCAAGCATGCCAGGAAGGTCTAGATGTTGTACTTTATCTATTTAAGAACCTTTATCATCTGAGTGTTTCATGCATTAGCCTATGTGTCGTAATTTTCTGTTTTGTCCGAAATATTTGTTCTAAGAACCCATTAACCTGTTTGCTTATTTTAGTGGCTATTTGCTTACGAATGTAACTAGTTCACTCGGTTGCTGTGCTTTGAATCTCCTTCCTCCCAACATATTCCCCTTCTCAGGTGGACCCAGCAGGTCTCATACACAGACATATGGGACCAATCACCTATCCATTTGTATTTCTTTATTTTGTTCAATCTTTCATCCTCTTCCTATACAGAGGCTGGCGGCGCTGCCGCGCACGCCTCGGTGACCCATCATAGCCTATGGCATTGGCCAGGCCATCCCTCTACTCCCACACATTATCTGACGGCGGCAACTCCACTGGCCCACCCTGCACTGGAACAAGTCCACACTCATACTCCCCTCCGCCTGCGTCTTCCCCCGCTCCGGTTCATTCGGTCCGAGGTCTCGACGTCTTCCTCCGCCTTGGTGCTCTCACCGCGGCGCCGCCGTCTGTCGTTCCCAACATGCTCATCAAAACAAGAGGAATCGAGAGACGACATTTCGTCGAGAGGCTGGCAGTCCCGGGCCCACCAGGTCCATGGCCTAGGTTTTGTTGTTTAACATGGGCAACCCATGACACGTTTCAACTTTTTTTGGATCCAGCAGGTATCAAGGAGCCTCTGGGCCTCCCAGCCTAGCTTTTCTATAACATCAGCAGCCCAAATTATGTTTGTTTTTTGAAGACGACGCACAGCTTAGTTCTATTTTTCTATGAGAATGCAAAATTGAACCTATGTTTTCCCTTCTATAATAGTATATATATATATATATCTTATTTTATTACATATATATAATAGAAACAACATAAGGTTCCGTTAAACCTGTCGTTCGTCCAACCAGTTTATAGAACTTCCGACTTCCTTTATTTTTCGTTTTCGTTAATCCTATATCTCAATTTTCTCTGACTTTATTTTTCAATGTAATCTGAGTTTTCTACTAATACTTTTCCCTAGAACCAACTCAACTGTCCCACGTCTAGCCTAAAAAAATAACACTCCACGTCATATTAACTCATCAAATTAAAATGATATTTTATTTCATAAACCGAAAGTTCTTACAAAATAATAATAATAATTGTTTATATATAACTTGGCCAGTTAACTCCTAGAGAATGCGTACATAAGCTTGCAAAGATTTTACTGACCAATGCAGTAATAGACGTGCAATCATGTGTTTATGTTTTTATAACATTTCTCCATCCAGCCAACATGATATGTTCACCCAGCCCAGCAAGTCTGCGGATTTCAAGAAAAATGCAAATGGGCTTTAAATTCTCCCATAATATATAAATGGGTTGCATAGATGCTACATCATTGTTTCACCCAGCCCACCAAATGGACCAAAAAACCAAATGGACTGGCTGACATGTGGGCCAGTAGGTCAAAGCCTAAGCACTTCCACAAAAAATAAAAATACAAAGGTCGAAGCCTAAGCAAGGCGTTGGATTTACATCCAATGGTCGGCATTCTTCTTCAATCTCTCGTCTTCTTCCCCCAGCGCTGCCGGGACCGCCTGCTCCAGCCTCCGGTGTCCAGCGGTGCGGATTTGCGCGCCTCGCAGTGAAACGCTACCCCACCGACGGCCAGGCCATCCCTCCTCTCCTCTGCACCTCCTGTTATTCTCTGCCGAGTGTAGGCCCACCCCGCACCCGAACCAGTCAAGTTTCCCATTCATCTCCGTCTACGACTCCACTGCCGCATCTTCCCCATCTCTGTGGCGTTCCAGTCTGGGGCCTCGCCGTCGTCCACTGGCTTGGTGCGGGGTGTGGTCAACGTGGTCAACAAACGAGAGTCATCGGAAGATGATTGTACGTGGAGAGGCCGACAGTGGGGATGCACCACGCCCATGGACGCATGCATGCGACTGCATCCTTTTTACACTAATAATATTGTATTCTCCCCCTGACAGCTAGGACCGACCATCTACATCTTCGCATGCAAGGAAGTGCGTCCTTATTACGGGCAAAAAATGATTCTTCCCCCTTACAGCTGGGACCCACCAGCTATATCTTCGCACGCAAGGAAGTGCGTCCTTATCCTCTCTGACAGCTGGGACCCACCCGATCGAAGCGTACATAGCGTTGTCTGTGTATATACTGGTCGATCGGCCTGTCTGCCACGATGAACCATGGCCAAGTAAGGAGCGGTAGCAGTGCAGGCAGTCCGTTCAAAACCGTGTACACGTACGTACAGCCAGATGCCAAAAAATACGGCCACATACGTACATACGGGCGGGGTCTCGAACGCATACTCGTGCATACGTACGACCAGGGCTCGTGTACATGGAGAGGCCATGGACGGCAGCAACAACGTCCTGTTCATCGGAAGCCAACCGGCTGGGTCGGAACGGAGATACTGCATCGTGTTCATGGGTAGGCAACGGAATGCATCGTGTCCATTGGGAGGCAACGGAATATGTCGTGTTCATCAGGAGCCAACCGGCTTGGACGTAACAGCCGAAACGAGGTCTGGCGTACTGCAGAATAGAGGAAACGGGCCTTCTGTTCGACCGCGTACGGTCAAAATGGGGTCCTGTTCATCAGGAAGGGACCGGCGTACCGCAAAATGGAGGAAATAGACTTGTGTTCGACCGCGTACGGTCGAAATGGGGTCGTGTTGATTGGCAGGGGTGTGGCATACCGCAAAATGGAGGAAACAGACTAGTGTTGGAGCACCTACGGTCGAAATGGGGTCCTATTGATTGGGAGGGCCGTGGCGTACCACAAAACAGGACTCCACGGGCTACTGTTCATCCACTATCGACTTCCTCCAGCCTCCACCTGCAACTGTTCATCCATCGTCGACTTCCTCAAGCCTCCACCTGCTACTGTTCATCCACCGTCGACTTCCTCCAGCCTCCACCAGCTACTGTTCATTCACGGGGTCATGTTCATCAGCCTCCTTGGCTACTGTTCATCCAGCCCTCCACAGGGTCCTGTTCATCCAGCCCCCACCGGCAACTGTTCAACTAGCCCTCCACGAGGTCCTGTTCAACCAGCCCCTCCACGGGGTCCTATTCAACCATCCCTCCACGTACCGGGTCCCTCCACCGGCTACTGTTCATCCACCCCCACACCTCCTCGATCGGGGTCCTGTTCATCCAGCGGCAACGAGCTCTACTACCACGGGATCCTGTTCATCCAACCCCCACCGGGAACTGTTCATCAAGAGGCAGCTTCGATCCGCTTCAGTTAGCAGCAGTAGCAAATGAATCACTCAGGTTCAGTTAACAGCAAGGGATCGATCGGGTTTCAGTAATGTAGCTAGTGCAATCGCTCGGGTTCAGTTAGAGCCCAACGCCTCGCTCGGGTTCAGTTAGAGTGCAACGCCTCGCACACGCACGCGTATGTGTACGAGAGAAACGTGCAAACCTCCATGCATCGCTCGGCCCCGATCACCCACCGTAACCGGGAACTCCTCGATATTTTCCTCGCCCTCGTTTCTACCATGATTTTTTCCGTCGTGGACGGCCCAGGGAATGTCATGCAGGTGCGTCTCCGGCCCGCCCAGGACGAAAAGCCCAGTTTTTGTCATGATTTTTTGTCATAGAAGTAGGAGCCCACCACATCTATGATGATACCAGGTTTTGTCACAATTATCGTCATAAAAGTGTCATAAGCATGACAGAAAAAAATTCGTTCGGCCCAAAATGTCACGGATGTGTCTTTTTTTGTAGTGTGGGGTAATCTAGGCACATAAGTTGATACAAGTTTTCACCCTACTTCCCCTGATAGAAACTTTGGGGTACTCTTTGAAATTCTTTGTGTTGGATTGAATATTATGAATCTGAAATTGTTTGATGCATATCAAATAATTGACTCATGGATACTTGTGGTGACATTGTAGTATCTAGGTGACATTAGAGTTGATTGATGTGTATCATATGGTGTTATTATAGTACGAACTATAGGGCTATTTCTGACACTTATAGGGATGGCTTAATAGATTGGTCGGAAAGATTACTTTGAAGTGGTTCGCTACCTACAACAATTTCATCTTATGTTCTCCGCTATTTATAAGACCTTTGGAGTGATTCTTTGTCGCACATTGTGGGATTGTTATTTGATTCAATTATGTTAGCACTGTTGAGAGATTGCACTAGCGAAAGTATGAACCCTAGGCCTTGTTTTCTAAGCATTGACATACCGTTTTGCTCGATGTTTGCTACTTGCTACCTTGCTGTTTTTCTATTAAAATTTACAAAAACCTACATCTACTATCCATACTACACTTGTATCACCATCTCTTCGCCGAACTAGTGAACCTATATAACTTCCCATTGTATTGGGTGTGTTGGGGACACAAGAGATTTCTTGTATTTGATTGCAGGGTTGTCTGAGAGAGACCATGTTCATGCTACACCTCCCAGAGATTGATAAACCTAGGTCATCGTACTACTTGTAAACCTCGTTGGGATTTGATACGTCTCCAACGTATCTATAATTTTTTATTGTTCCGTGATATTATAGTACCAATCTTGGATGTTTTATATGCAACTACAAGCAATTATATATCATTTTTGGGACTAATCTATTAACTTAGTGCCTAGGGCCAATTGTTGTTTTTGCCTATTTTTGGTTTTTCAGAATATCAGTACCAAACGAAGTCCTAATGCCACGAAAGTTTTTGGAGATTTTTTCTGGACATAAGAGACCATGGAAGCTTCGGGTGAGGGCTAGAAGATGAAGGAGGGGCCCATGAGGAACCAGGGCGCGCCAAGGGGGTAGGCGCACCCTTGTGTCTTGTGGGGCCCATGTTCATTCTTTTGACCTAATTCTACCACTATAAATTCTCTAAAATCAGGAAACCAACACAGAGCCACCTGTAATACTTTTTCCACCGCCGCAAGCTTCTGTTCTCGAGAGATCCCACCTTAGGCCTTTTCCAGCACTCTGCCAGAGGGGGAATCAACCACGGAGGGGCTCTACATCAACCTTGTTGCCCTTCCGATGATGTGTGAATAGTTTACCGTAGACCTACGGGTCCATAGTTAGTAGCTAGATGGCTTCTTCTCCCTCTTTGATATTCAATACAATGTTCTCCTTGATGTTCTTGGAGATCTATTGGATGTAATCACTTTTTACAGTGTGTTTGATGGGATCCAATGAATTGTGAGTTTAAGATCAGATTATCCATGAATATTATTTGAGTCTTCTCTGAACTCTTTTATGCATGATTATTATAGCTTTGTATTTCTCTCCAATCTATTGATTTGGTTTGGCCAACTAGATTGATTTTTCTTGCAATGGGAGAGGTGCTTTGTGATCGGTTCAATCTCGCGGTGATCTATCGATATCCCAGTGAGAGAAAGGGACAAGACACATATTTGTATTGTTTCCATTATGGATAAAAAGATGGGGTTTATTCATGCGTGAGTTTACTTTGTCTACATCATGTCATCTTGCTTAAGGCGTTACTTCATTCTTTATGAACTTAATATTCTAGATGCATGCTTTATAGCGGTAAATGTGTGGAGTAATTGTAGTAGATGCAGGCACGAGTCGGTCTACTTGTCTCGGACGTGATGCTGATATACATGATCGTTGCCTTGGATATCATCATGATCATTCGCTTTTCTATCAATTGCCCAACAGTAATTTGTTTACCCATCGTATGATATTCTGAAGAGAGAAGCCTCTAGTGAAAACTATGGCCCCGGGGTCTACTTTTATCATATATTAAAATCCAAAAATACCTTGCTGCATTTTTTTTACTTCATTTCATTTTTTGCTTTATTTATCTATCTATCACTACAAAATTAAACCTTTGCAATTAACCGCTGAGGGATTAACAACCCCTTGTTCGCGTTGGGTGCAAGTATTTGTTATTTTTGTAGGTACTCCTAATGAGGTGTTGCTTGGTTCTCCTACTGGATTGATAACCTTGGTTCTTAACTTTGGGAAATAATTATCTCTACTATACTGCATCATCCTCTCCTCTTTGGGGAAATCCCAACGCAGCTCACAAGTAGCAGGAAGAATTTCTGGTGTTGTTGCCGGGGAGACATGATCAACATCTATCAAGTACCTACGCATAAACTTTCATCTCCTTGCATTTGCATTATTTTCCATTTGCCTCTCGTTTTCATCTCCCCCGCTTCTAAAACATTTTTACAAAAATATTTTCCGTTTGCCTTTTTTGCGGTTGCTTTTTGGTTTGCTTGTTTCCTTGCTCTATCATTATGGCTAGTTCTTCTCTTGTTACGTGTACCCCTAAAAATGAAGTTCTCAATTTTAAGCAAAGGGGGGGGGGGGTTAAACGTTCTAGGTACATGATTTGCGATGCTCATAATAGATCAACTCATAAGCAATCCACTATCATTATTCTTCGCAATTTTTATGTGAGAATTACTGCTTGGTATAGATTTGTGCTTGTTACTGTCGGTGTTCTGGGATCAGGGGTGTCGTGGCGGAACACGGCCACCTACTATCCATTGGTCCCTTGTGGTTCGGCAAGGGGGAGGGGCGCGTTGCACAAAGAGCGGAGATCGTAGGGGCAGCACGACAATGGTGACGCGGTGTTTTTTACCCAAGTTTGGCCACTGCGAAGCGTAAAACCCTACTCCTGCTTGGGTGGATTTGATGGCGGACCGTGACGAACACACAACGCTCAAGCCCAGCAAGGTTGCCTCGGGGAGAGCAGCTATGCGTGTAAGAGTGTACAAAGGTTCGAATCCCATTTTAGGTCGCCATGGCCCTCCTTTTATAGGCTAAGGGGTTACCATAGTGGCAAATCAATCATTGCGCACTAACTAGATAGCAAACAATGCTATCATACCTAACTCTGCAGACTGGACAAGGCGCATTAAATGCGCCGCTTAATGTCACGTCGTGGGAGTAGCCCGGCAAGCCTTTCCACGCCACTTTAGCTGTCTCTCACCATGTCTGCCTGACACGCCTCTGGACGGGTGTCATGCAGGGTGAATCTTCTCCCCAAATGGCTGTCATGTGCCAGAGGACAACCACTTAATAACTTGGAGGCTCGACACCGCTTTGATAAGTGACTAGAGTCACTGTGCGGTGGAGCGGTGGTGTCTTGGCGGGGTAATCCGCCCTCGGCGTCCTCGGCAAGCCTGCCGGGGGAGTTTTGAGACTTGTCTTTGGCGTGGGCTCGACCTGACCAGGCTTGCCTACCCGGTAAGGGGGTTTTCCTTAGTGATATCTTGCTTCTTTGGCTTGTCTTGGTCTTCTTCATCCGCCCTTTGATTCCTGAAAGAGCGATATCTTCAGCTTGGTCTTATCTTGTCGTCGCAACCTTCCCTCTGTGCATGTGTACAGTCTGGGCAACATACGCCAAGGTTTGTTGTATCGACAGGAGCCCCCAGTCCTGGCCCGAACACGCTGTCGAGCGTCGTCGGGGTAGGGCCTACCAGGTACACAGGCAAAGGGCTCGTGGTAGCTTATTCCTTGAAATTTTCCTTGCTTCTTCATTAACCTGTGCTTGAATCAGTTTCTAGTTTTTCCGCGTGTCGCGCGAGACGCCGAACGTGGTGGGGTCATCTTTGTACTGGCCCGTGAAGGACTTTGACTCACGGGGAGGTAACTGCCACCTCACTCTTCCCTTTGTGCTCGCTTTCTCTGCCACGTACGCTGCATGCAATGTGCGGGGTAGGTGGTGGATGGCGCAGGAAAAGGGTGTCATGGCAAAAACTTGATCATTCCGGATTTGCGCAAGGGGGCGGCCGACGGACCCAGCTGCTTTCTTCGCGATTCGAGCGGGTCTGGTTGAAGGAGCCCCCCAGCTCCGTGCTCGCGTATAAAAGGGAGTGCGAGGGTGAACGGAAGCACCCATCCTCGCCTCTCCTTCTTATTCTTGTTTGTCTTCTTCATGCCGGGGAAGAAAGGTCGGGGCTCGGCCCCGTGCTTCCTCTTAGGGGCGATGACCTTGAGTGTTCGTGTAGACACTCAGGGAGTGAGCTTGGTCCGAGGCTGCGGGATACACGGCGGCTGCAGGAGCCGCCGTAGTTGGTAGCGACGTGCTTGTGGTAGTCGAACCGGCTTCGGTGTGTGGGGCGCCATTCCCTCCCTTGATGGTGGAGCACTCGTATTCTTTATACGAGTTATCCGTCAAGGGTTGGGGCGTCGCCTCTGAAGCGAGCCGCCGGAGCCCAAGGACTTGCTGGCGAAGTCCTCAGGCGTTCTGGTGCCTGCTCATGGTATTGTGTTCGGGACCATTGGGGGTCCCGGCGCGGCTCTCTCCAGCGAGGTTGGGGCGACACCAAAGGTGGTGGCGCCCTTCTATTCGCTGGAGTGGGGGACGGTGCTCTCTGTATGCCTTGGGCGCCATCTCTGCCACGGGCAGTCTCTCTGGGGGAGGCATTGCGCCTGGGGCCCAGCGCCTTCTCGGAGCGACAGTGACGAGGAGAAAACCGGCGAAGACGAGGAAGGTGGGTGGCGGGCCATCAAAGCGAACTACGATGGCACCGACGCCTTCGTCTCACATTGATGGCCTGCTGCTCCATTCTAAGTCTCTTGATGCACCGGCACCATCATCACGAGCCTCTTCCGGATGGTTGCCGGGGGAGGCTCTCTTGGTGCCTTCTGTCAGGCGCATCCCGCGGTCCCGGTGGCGGCTAGGGTGCGCCCCACCATTCTGCCCGTTCACTGCCTTCGCAGCCTCGTCACTCCCGATCTTGTCAGGCTGCTGCCTGTGGGTCGTGATGGGGCTAGGCTGGGTTTCTTCCCAAGCACTCCTTTTGTCATCTTTGCCTCCCACCATAGTTCCTAGGAGGAGAGGTACAAGAAAGGGATTACGGGGCACTTAACTTTTTTAGTGTAAGATATGTAGGCACTTGCCAAACTTTAGTCTAAATAGGTAATCTATTTTATCCATGTTTGTAAGGTTTATACTTGCTTATCAGCATATTAATGAAAAAGACAAGTCTTGCCGGGTACTTGTGCATGTCTCCTATCCATGCAAAGGATGAACACCTTTATACCTTTAAGTAAACAAGATTCCTCGGCAAGCTATCTTTTGCATGGATAGGAGATAATGTGGAACGGGCGGTGGCTAACATACGCAAATAAGAGCGAGAAGAGAAGCAACGGAACAGTCGTGAAGCTAGCAATGATCAAGAAGTGATCCTGAACCCCTTCTTACGTCAAACATAACCCAAAAGCCGTGTTCTCTTCCCGGACTCCGCCGAAAAGAGACCATCATGGCTACACACGCGGTTGATGCATTTTAATTAAGTCGAGTGTCAAGTTCTCTACAACCGGATATTAACAAATTCCCATCTGCCTCATAACCGCGGGCACGGCTTTCGAAAGATAATACCCTGCAGGGGTGTCCCAACTTAGCCCACTATAAGCTCTCATGGTTAATGAAGGATATACCTTCTCCCGGGAAGACCCGATCAGTCTCGGAATCCCGGTTTACAAGACATTTCGACAATGGTAAAACAAGACCAGCAAAGCCGCCCGATGTGCCGACAAATCCCGATAGGAGCTGCACATATGTCGTTCTCGGAGCACACCGGATGAGCAAGACGTCGGGTTGGCATAGACCCTGGTTGCCAAGGGGGCGCCGGACGTCGCTCGGTTTGGACCAACACTCGAAGGAGAACTGGCCCCGGGGAGGGGGGGGTAAATCAAAATGACCCTTGAGTCTGCAGAACCCAAGGGAAAAAGGCTTAGGTAGGAAAATGGTAAAACCAAGGTTGGGCCTTGCTGGAGGAGTTTTATTCAAAGTGAACTGTCAAGGGGGTCCCATAAATCACCCAACCGTGTAAGGAACGCAAAATCAAGGAACATAACACCGGTATGACGGAAACTAGGGCGGCAAGAGTGGAACAAAACACCAGGCATAAGGCCGAGTCTTCCACCCTTTACCAAGTATATAGATGCATTAATTAAAATAAGAGATATTGTGATATCCCAACATATCCATGTTCCAACACGGAACAAACTTCAGCTTCACCTGCAACTAGCAATGCTATAAGAAGGGCTGAGCAAAAGCGGTAACTTAGCCAAACAATGGTTTGCTAGGAAAGGATGGTTAGAGGCTTGGCATGGCAACATGGGAGGCATGAGATAGCAAGTGGTAGGTAGCGCGGCATAGCAATAGAGCGAACAACTAGCAAGCAAAGATAGAAGTGATTTCGAGGGTATGGTCATCTTGCCTGAGATCCCGCAAGGAATAAGAATTAGTCCATGAAGAAGACAAACGGATGTAGTCGAACGAATGCTCACAACTCCGGAACGAAACCGAAGCTAACGAGAGAAGCAACCCGAAAAGAAACAAACAGCCTAGTAAACAACCATCACATAAACATGGCATGATGCACAATCAAGTATGATGCATGTCCGGTTTAATGAGCATGGCATGGCAATATGGCAAAGTGCACAAACAAAACTACAAGTTAAGTGGAGCTCAATATGCAACGAGTTGCATATTGGCGAAACACCACATCAATTATTTAGTTCTCTCTCATTTATGTACCCAACAATATTAAATGTTATTAAACATGGCAAGGGGTGAAGCATATGAAAACTACCTATCTAGGCAAGTTTAAATGAGGCCGGAAATAACAAACAACAATTCCGGAAAATCCCCATGTGCATATTTTAGATTTGGTACTGTTCTGCCATAAACACAGTTTTAATGTTGTTAAACAGAAAAATAAAGTGCACCAAGTTAATCTAGGCATTTTTCTACCCCATTTACATATAAAGAACATTTAATTTGGAGCTACGGTTAAATAGTTATGAAATAAATCATTTTAACATGGCATTTATGCAAATTTAATCAAACAGCAATTTAAACATTTTAAACATTGATGAAAGTTGCATAATGTGAAACTAGACAGAATTCTAAGCATTTTACATATTAAAATCATTTTAAACCGATGCACCATTTGTGAGTTATTAAATGCATGATCTAGAGGGACTTTTCTGTAAAACATGTAAATCACTGGATAATAGTTAAAATCGCAGAACCTAAAAAAACCCTATGCGGGCCGAATCTGGCTAGCCCAACAGGAGCACAGGGGAGGACTGGGGCTGCTCACCCATGGGCCAAGGCCCGGGTCGGTGGAGAGGGAGGCCTGCAAGGGCACGCTGGACTGCGGTGCGGGAGGTTGGGCCAGGAGGCGCGGTCGAGGCCGCGTCCCACGCAGCAGGACGACGCGTCCACGGCGCGGCGAGCGGGCGGTCAATGCGGGCTTGACTCGATGGTTGGCGCTGGTCTCGCTCGATGCAGAGGAAGCAGACAGGGGGACTTGGCGCTGGCGTCTCCCGGCGATGGCCGGCAGCGAGCGGAGCTTGGCAAGGCGGTGACTGAGGCGACAAACTGGGGGAGGTGCTCGGGCGGCTCAGCGGCTTGGCGAGGGGAGAGGTCAACGCGGGCATGCGTCTCCTCGTTCGATGTAGGGTGAAACAGAGGCCGGGGGGAGAGGTTTAAGGCGGCAGCGTCGTGGAGGAAGACCGGCGGGGACTGCGGGCTGGCAGGCGAACGGCGCTGGCGAGGCGGCGTTGGCTCCGAGAACTTGACGGGGCGGTGGAGCCGCAGGTGAGGTCCGAGACGAGGCAGGCGCCAGATCTGGGGCGGAGGGACTCGTTCCCGGCGGCGACGGAGCTGCGGGCAACCATGGCGGCTCCTGGAACACAGAAGGAGAGGCATGAGAACCCAGGGAGTGAACCAGAGAGAGGAGGGAAGGAGGAGAAGAAGAGGGGAAGGGGCGACTGGTTCCTGGAGGAGCTCGAGCATGAGGGCGGCGCTCGAGGTGGCTGGGTTCACCGGCGGTGACGGCGCCAAGGATAGAGGAGCAAACGAGAGAAGCTCGGGCGCTGGTTGGATGGCTTCGGGTAGGGAAGGAGGAAGGTAGGTAGGCTAATTGGGGATGGATCCCGAGGGGAATTTGGTGGAGTGGGTAGCGGCGGCTGATCCGAGGAGGGGAAGGCTGTAGGTGGCGGCGGCTAGGGGGGGCAAATGCCCTAGGATTTAGGGCTCTAAAATGGACTAGGGGTCTATATATAGCAAGTGAATTTTGGATAGGGGTATTTGGCCCCTCCGATCTTAATCGGATGGCCTGAAAAAATAGGTTAGGAGAGTCCAACGAGAAACCGATGATGATTTTGGGATGTTAGGGGATGATCCGGACCCATCGGTAACAACAACCCAGGTCGGGTTCGGGACAATTTTCGGACGCGCGCGAGGAGGGGTTTTGTGCATTGTGCAGAGAGGCTCAAACGGTCGGACAACAAAAGAACAGTTGGTCTCGAAAGGGACAACGAAGGCAACAGGGAGAAGCGGGAACTACGAACGGATGCAAGTCTTAAAACATGACGGGAACGAAGTGTTGATGCAATGCGGATGATGCCATGATGAAATGCAACAAACAAATAAATACACACAACGAAACTCGAAATACATGGAAGGCGACTGGAGCGTCGGTCTCGGGGTGTTACACCCTTGTTCTTCCAGTTCGACGTGCTGAGCTTTGAGATCGTGGTGAGTGAGCGAGCTAGGGGGAGGGAGAGACCTTCATGCGCACCCCAGGGTCCGAACCTTAAGGGTTTTGCCGGAACCCAAAATCCGACATTTGGCGCGCCAGGTAGGGGTTCGCTGAAACTTTCCTTTCATCGATCCACGCTCCACCACGTCCATGGCAGACGTGCGTCGAGCTCGCGCCGAGCGCGAGGCCGCCCTGGCCGCCCGCGTCGCTCAGACGGCCCCTGTCGGCGGGCCTCCCCATCATTCTCCATCACCCGTCGCCAACGCCGCTACTGGCCCGGCAGGAAACGAGCAGCAAGCATCTTCGCGGCACCCCCAAGTGCGGCGGGATGGCCGCACCACTTCCCCGTTGCTGACTCCAGCCGGCCCATCGTGCCACGCTCACCGCACGCCCACGGAGGCGCAGGCCGTGCTGCTCATGGCATGCAAGCTCCTGCGCTACCGCCCGGTCGACGACCTCTACGAGGACTGGCTGGACCGCATCGCTGAGCTCGTCAGCGCCGCTGGGGGCTCACTAGTCCTGTCTCTCTTGCTACCTCGCCCTCCTCCAGCCACGGGCGACGTAGCCCATGGAGTGCCTCCGCCACCTCCGCACCAAGACGGCGCCCTGGTGCCAAGACGCGTGGCCCCTCGGCGCGACCCACCGCACCTGGCGCCCGCGCGTGAAGAAGGAAGTTGCCAAGAAGTTCCCCGGCCGCAAGAAAACGCTCCTGCACTCTCGGCGCCACCACGACAAAACCACGTGCCGCCTGCGATGGCGGTGCACGGGCGTCAAGAGCAGGCTCTGCTACCTCTTGAGCATGCGTCGGTTTTCCCTTGAAGAGGAAAGGGTGATGCAGCAAAGTAGCGTAAGTCTTTCCCTCAGTTTTTGAGAACCAAGGTATCAATTCAGTAGGAGACTACACGCAAATCGCCTAGTTCCTGCACAAACAAATAAGAACCTTGCAAGCAGCGTGATAAAGGGGTTGTCGGTCCCTTCACGGCCACTTGCAAAAGTGAGATCTGATAAACATAATAAGATAAATATTTTTGGTATTTTTGGGGTATAGATTGGAAAATAAAGATTGCAAAATAAATAGTAAACTAGAATTGTAGATTGGAAACTTATATGATGTAAAGTAGACCCGGGGGCCTTAGGTTTCACTAGTGGCTTCTCTCAAGATAGCATGTATTACGGTGGGTGAACAAATTATTGCCGAGCAATTGATAGAAAAGCGCATAGTTATGATGATATCTAATGCAATGACCATGAATATAGGCATCACGTCCGTGACAAGTAGACCGAAATGATTCTGCATCTACTACTCTTACTCCACACATCGACCGCTATCCAGCATGCATCTAGAGTATTAAGTTCATAAGAACGGAGTAACGCATTAGGCAAGATGACATGATGTAGAGGGATAAACTCAAGCAATATGATACAAACCCCATGTTTTTATCCTCCATGGCAACAATACAATACGTGTCGTTTCCCTTTCTGTCACTGGGATCGAGCACCGCAAGATTGAACCCAAAGCTAAGCACTTCTCTCATTGCAAGAAAGATCAATCTAGTAGGCCAAACTAAACCGATAATTCGAAGAGACTTGCAAAGATATCAAATCATGCATATAAGAATTCAGAGAAGAATCAAATAATATCCATAGATAATCAAGTTCATAAACCCACAATTCATCGGGTCTCGGCAAACACACCGAAAAAAGAGTTACATTGAATAGATGTCCAAGATAATCAAGGAGAACTTTGTATTGAAATCCAAAGAGAGAGAAGAAGCCATCTAGCTAATAACTACGGACCCGTAGGTCTGTGGTAAACTACTCACACATCATCGGAGAGGCAATGGTGTCGATGTAGAATCCCTCCGTGATCGAATCCCCCTCCGGCAGATCGCCGGAAAAGGCACCAAGATGGTATCTCACGGGTACTGAAGGTTGCGGCGGTGGAAAAGGTGTTTTGTGGCTCTCCCGGAAGGTTTCAGGGTATAAGAGTATATATAGGCGAAAGAAGTAGGTCGGTGGAGCTGCGAGGGGCCCATGAGGGTGGGGGCGCGCCCACCCCCCTGGGGCACGCCCTGCTGCCTCGTGGCTTCCTTGCCGCTTCCGTGACATCCACTCCAAGTCTCCTAGATTGCGTTTGTTCCAAAAATGATCCTCGCGAAGGTTTCATTCCGTTTGGATTCCGTTTGATATTCCTTTTCTGCGGAACAATGAAATAGGCAAAAAAACAGCAATTTGCACTAGGCTTTAGTTAATAGGTAGTCCCAAAAATAATATAAAAAGGTATATTAAAGCCCATTAAACATCCAAAACAGATAATATAATAGCATGGAACAATAAAAAATTATAGATACATTGGAGACGTATCAAGCATCCCCAAGCTTAATTCCTGCTCGTCCTCGAGTAGGTAAATGATAAAAACAGAATTTTTGATGTGGAATGCTCCCTAACATAATTTCCAATGTAATTCTCTTTATTGTGGCATGAATGTTCAGATCCAAAAGATTCAAGATAAAAGTTTAATATTGACATAAAAATAGTAATACTTCAAGCATGTTAACCAAGCAATTATGTCTTCTCAAAATAACATAGCCAAAGAAGCTTATCCCTACAAAATCATATAGTTTGGACATGCTTCATTTTCGTCACACAAAATGCTCACATCATGCATAACCCCGATGACGAGCCGAGCAATTGGTTCATACCTTTTAACGCGCTTCAGCCTTTTCAACCCTTACGTAATACATGAGCGCAAGCCATGGATATAGCACTATAGGTGGAATAGCATATGATGATGGGGGTTATGTGAGAAGACAAAAAAGGAGAAAGTCTCACATTGACGCGGCTAATCAATGGGCTATGGAGATGCCCATCAATTGATGTCAATCCGAGGAGTAGGGATTGCCATGCAACGGATGCACTAGAGCTATAAGTGTATGAAAGCTCATCAAAAGAAACTAAGTGGGTGTGCATCCAACTTGCTTGCTCACGAAGACCTAGGGCATTTTGAGGAAGCCCATCACTGGAATATACAAGCCAAGTTCTATAATGAAAAATTCCCACTAGTATATGAAAGTGACAAAATAAGAAACTCTCTATCATGAAGATCATGGTGCTATTTTGAAGCAGAAGTGTGGAAAAAGGATAGTAACATTGTCCCTTCTCTCTTTTTCTCTCATTTTTTGGGCTTCTTTGGCCTCTTTGTTTTATTTGGGCTTCTTTGGCCTCTCTTTTTTCATAGTCTCCATCATTCTTTCCTCTCATGGGACAATGCTTTAATAATGATGATCATTACACTTTTTTTTACTCATAACTCAATGTTACAACTCGATACTAGAACAAAAATATGACTCTATGTGAATGCCTCCGCCGGTGTACCGGGATATGTGATGAATCAAGAGCGACATGTATGAAAGAATTATGAAAGTGGCTTTGCCACAAATACGATGTCAACTACATGATCATGCAAAGCAATATGACAATGATGGAGCGTCTCATGATAAACGGAACGGTGGAAAGTTTCATGGCAATATATCTCGGAGTGGCTATGGAAATGCCATAATAGGTAGGTATGGTGGCTGTTTTGAGGAAGATATAAGGAGGCTTATGTGTGATAGAGCGTATCGTATCACGGGGTTTGGATGCACCGGCGAAGTTTGCGCCAACTCTCAAGGTGAGAAAGGGCAATGCACGGTACCGTAGAGGCTAGCAAATTGCGGAAAGGTAAGAGTGCGTATGATCCATGGACTCACATTAGTCATAAAGAACTCATATACTTATTGCAAAAGTTTATTAGCCCTCGAAGCAAAGTACTACTACGCATGCCCCTAGAGGGATAGATTGGTAGGAAAAGACCATCGCTCGTCCCCGACCGCAACTCATAAGGAAAGCACTCAAAGAACACCCCATGCTTCAAATTTGTCACACAACGTTTACCATACGTGCATGCTACGGGACTTGCCAACTTAACACAAGTATTTCTCAATTTCACAATTACCCAACTAGCATGACTCTACCATTACCACCTTTATATCTAAAAACATCTATCAAGTATCATAGTATTCAATGCACTCTATATGAAAGTTTTTATCATACCCATCTTGAATGCCTATCATATAAGGACTAGTTTTATAGCCAAAGCAAATTACCATGCTGTTCTAAAAGACTCTCAAAATAATATAAGTGAAGCATAAGAGATCAATAATTTCCATAAAATAAAACCACCACCGTGCTCTAAAAAATATAAGTGAAGCACTAGAGCAAAATTATCTAGCTCAAAAGATATAGGTGAAGCACATAGAGTATTCTAATAAATTCCGATTCATGTGTGTTTCTCCCAAAAGGTGTGTACAGCAAGGATGATTGTGGTAAACTAAAAAGCAAAGACTCAAATCATACAAGACGCTCCAAGCAAAACACATATCATGTAGTGAATAAAAATATAGCATCGAGTAAAGTTACTGATAGACGAAGACGAAAGAGGGCATGCCTTCCGGGGCATCCCCAAGCTTAGGCTTTTGGTTGTCCTTGAATTTTACCTTGGGGTGCCTTGGTGTAACACCCACGATGCGGCTATATCTCCCACGTGTCGAGGCACGACTTAGAGGCATAACCGCATTGTGGTTTTGTCGCAAGAAGGGTCATCTTCACACAATCCCATGTAATGAACAAGAAAGGGATAAAGAGAGTTGGCTTACAATCGCCACTTCACACAATACTTAAATAAATCATACATCATTCAGAGTACACACATAGTATAACTATGGACAATCCGAATAAAAAGAAGATAACCCCAAATGCTAGATCCCCGATCGTCCCCACTGGGCTCCACTACTGATCATCAGGAAACGAAACATAGTAACGACCAAGGTCCTTGTCGAACTCCAACTTGAGTTCGATAGCATCACCTGGACTGGGATCATCGGCACCTGCAACTATTGTGATAGTATCTGTGAGTCACGAGGACTAAGCAATCTCAAAACCCGCGAGATCAAGACTATTTAAGCTTATGGATAGGAGGAGGTAATGAGGTGGAGCTGCAGGAAGCACTAAGCAAATATGGTGGCTAACATACGCAAGTAAGAGCGAGAAGAGAAGCAACGCAACGGTCGAGAAGCTAGAAGTGATCAAGAAGTGATCCTGAAACTACTTACGTTCATACATAACCCAAGGCGTGTTCACTTCCCGGATGCCGCCGAAAAGAGACCATCGCGGCTATACACGCGGTTGATGCATTTTAATTAAGTCAAGTGTCCAGTTCTCTACAACCGGATATTAACAAATTCCCATCTGCCACATAACCACGGGCACGACTTTCGAAAGTTTATACCCTGTAGGGGTGTCCCAACTTAGCCCATCACAAGCTCTCACGGTCAACGAAGGATATTCCTTCTCCCGGAAAGACCCGATCAGTCTCGGAATCCCGGTTAGAAGACATTTCGACAATGGTGAAACAAGACCAGCAAGACTACCCGACTGTGCCGACAAATCCCGATAGGAGCTGCACATATCTCGTTCTCAGCACACACCGGATTGTCCAAACTTCCGGTAGGCCAGCCCAGAGTTGCCCCTGGTGGCCACCGGCAGTTGACAGGTTGGACCAACACTCACGACGAGCATTGGCCCGGGGGGGAGTAAAATAAGATGACCCTCAGGCTCAAGAAAATCCAAGGGAAAGGCTTAGGTGAGGCAAATGTAAAACCAAGGTTGGGCCTTGCTGGAGGAGTTTTATTCAAAGTGAACTATCAAGGGGGTCCCATAACCCCAACCGCGTAAGGAACACAAAATCAAGGAACATAACACCGGTATGACGGAAACTAGGGCGGCAAAAGTGGAACAATACACCAGGCATAAGGCCGAGCCTTCCACCCTTTACCAAGTATATAGATGCATTAATTAAATAAGAGATATTGTCATATCCCAAAATATCCATGTTCCAACATGGAACCAACTTCATCTTCACCTGCAACTAGCAACACTATAAGAAGGGCTGAGCAAAAGCGGTAACTTAGCCAAACAATGCTTTGCTAGGAAAGGATGGTTAGAGGCTTGACATGGAAATATGGGAGGCATGATAAACAAATGGTAGATAGCGCAAGCATAGCGATAGAGCGAACAACTAGCAAGCAAAGATAGAAGTGATATCGAGGGTAATGGTCATCTTGCCTGAGATCCCGCAAGGAAGAAGAACGAGTCCATGAAGAAGACAAACGGACGTAGTCGAAGGAATCCTCACAACTCCGGAACGAAACCGAAGCTAACGAGAGAAGCAAACCGGAAAGAAGCAAGCAACATGGTAAACACACAAGCATAAACATGGCAGGATGCACAACCAAGGATGATGCATGTCCAGTTTAAAGAGGCATGGCATGGCAAAGTGCACAAACAATGCTACAAGTTAAGTGGAGCTCAATATGCAACGAGTTGCATATTGAAGAAACACCACATTCAAGTTATTTAGTTCGCTCTCGTTTATGTACCCAACAATGTTAAATGTTGATTAACATGGCAAGAGGTGAAGCATAACTAAATTAACTATTCGGGCAAGGTTAAATGAGGCCGGAACAATAAACAACAATTCCAGAAAATCCTCATATGCATATTTTGGATTTAGTACTGTTCTGCCCTATACACAATTTTAGAGTTATTAAATATGCAAAGTACTGCCACCATGTTAAACTATGCATTTTTTTACCTCATTTACATATAAAGTTTATTAAATTCGGAGCTACGCTTAATTAGTTATGAAATAAATCATTTTAACATGGCATTTGAGCAGAATAATACTCCCTCCGTTCCTAAATATTTGTCTTTCTAGAGATTCCAACAAGTGACTACAGACGGAGCAAAATGAGTGAATCTACACTTTAAAATATGTCTACATACATCCGTATGATGTAGCCCATTTGAAATGTCTAAAAAGACAAATATTTAGGAACGGAGGGAGTAGCAAACAGCAAGTTACACATTTCAAACATGGATGAAAGCAGCATATTATGAAATTAGATGAAATTCTAAGCATTTTACATATATAAATTATTTACATATGATGCATGGTTAATTAGTTATTAGATGCATGAACACTAGGGGTTTTTCTGTAAAACTGGCGTTCTCTAGACTATTAGGCAAATTCGCAGACATGAAAAGAACACTACGCGAGCCAAAACTACTGGGCGGACTAGGCTGCTCACCATGGGCCAAGCCTAGTCGGTGGAGAGGAGCGTTGGCTGGGCCAGATCGGCAGCCGACCCGAGCGAGGAGGTCGAGGAGGCGCGGTCAACGCGAGGCGCGTGCGAGCGGGCGCCTCGTCCTGGAAGAAGCAGAGGACGCGGGCAGAGGCAGGCACGGGAAGCGGCGGGCCGGCGTGGTGCGCCGGGAAGGCGACAGCGGGCGGCGGACTTGACGTGCGGGTTCCGGATCCGGGCGTGAGAGAGGCGGTGGCGAACTAGAGCAGGTCAACGAGGCAGGGGACCGAGAGGGACTTGGCGGGTGACGGCTTCCTTGGACTTGGGCGGCTCGATGAAGAGGAGCAGCAGCGGACAGACGCGGCTCCTGCAGAGGGACTTGACGCGGGGTCTTGGGGCTCCGACGAGCTGAGGAGGTCCAGCAAGGACGGGGATGGCCGGGACCCGACGGATCCGTGGAGATGCGGTGGTGGCTCTGTTGTGGTGACGGACGCGAGCTCGGGCTGCAGCCATCCATGGTGACGTCGTGGGGCTCCTGCTCGAACAGAGAGACAAAGGGGGGTCGGGTGAGAGAGATCGATAGGAAGGAGGCGACGCAGGAGAGGTGCGGCGACCTGCTGGTGGTGGGGAGCTCCGGCGACGAAAGTATGGAAGACGGCCTTGGAGCGTTGGTGCTCGAGGCGAGGGGCATCTCCTCGAGGAGGAAGAACAAGCAGGGCGCGGCGGTGGTCCTGGAGGTCGCCGTTGAGGCGGCTGGCCGAGCGAGAGGACGAGGCCGAGCGCTCGTGCTCGGGCCTCGGGAAGAGAGGGGGTGGCGGCTCCTGTATGAAGGCTCGGCGAGGGGTGGACCGGGAAGGAGGCTGGTTGGGTGGATCGGGCAGGGGAGCTCCCGAGGGGGATTTGGTGGAGTGGCAGCGGCGAGGGACAAACCTCCTCGAATTTAGGGTTTGTCTGATTTGATTAGGGGTTGTTCTATATATAAGGAAAGGAGAGAGTTTTTGGATCATCCGATCAAAATCGGACGGTCCGAGATAAATAGGTTAGGTAGCCCAAATAATAAACCGAAGATACTTTAGACATGTTTGGGGATGATCTGAATCCAATGGTTATGACCGCCCAGAACGAGTTCGGGGAAGTTTCGGACACGCATGCAAAGGGGGTTAGGGGGTCATGGTCAGGAGGGAAGCGAAAACCCGATTGGTCTGGAATGGTCAAGAAGGCAAATCGGTCCGAGGGAAGGTGATGAAGGCAAAGGGAGAAATGGCAACGACGAGCGAATGCAAGTTTTGAAAACATGACGGCAATGGAGTGCCGATGCAATGTCAATGATGGGATGATGAAATGCAACAAATAAATAAATAACCGAGCTGACACGCAAAACATGGGCATCACACTTGGGCATCCCCAAGCTTAGGCTCTTTCCACTCCTTATTCCATAATCCATCAAATCTTTAATCAAAAACTTGAAAACTTCACAACACAAAACTTAACAGAAATTCTCATGAGCTCCGTTGGTGAAATAAAACAAACCACCACTTTAAGGTACTGTAATGAACTCATTCTTTATTTATATTGGTGTTAAACCTACTGTATTCCAACTTCTCTATGGTCCATACCCCCGATACTAGCCATAGATTCATCAAAATAAGCAAACAACACACGAAAAACAGAATCTGTCAAAAATAGAACAGTCTGTAGTAATGTGTATCAAACGCAAACTTCTGTATCTCAGAAAAATGTGCGAAAAAAGGATGACCTATATAATTTGAGTATTGATCTACTCAATTGGAATCAGTATTTTATCACTCTCTGGTGATTTTTAACAATTGTTTTCATGAGCAGAAAGTTTCTGTCTTTTTCAGCAAGATCAAATAATTATCACCCAAGAAGATCCTATAGGTCTTAGTTGGCACAAACACTAATTAAAACATAAAACCACATCCAACCAGAGGCTAGATGAATTATTTATTACTAAACAGGAACAAAAATAAAATTGGGTTGCCTCCCAACAAGCGCTATCGTTTAACGCCCCTAGCTAGGCAGTGATAATTTCGATGATGCTCACATGAAAGACAAGAATTGAAGCACAAACAGAGCATCATATAGCATGTGAAAAACACATCTAAGTCTAACATACTTCCTATGCATAGGCATCTTATAGGCAAACAAATTACCAAGACAAGAAAATACTAGCATATGCAAGGAAGAAGTGAGAAACAATAGCAATCTCAACATAACGAGAGGTAATTTAGTAACATGAAAATTTCTCCAACCATATTTTCCTCTCTCATAATAATTACATGTGGGATCATATTCAAATTCAACAATATAGCTATCACATAAAATTTTCTCTACATGATCCACATGCATGCGAAGTTGACACTCTTCCAAAATAGTGGGATGAACATTAACTAAAGTCATGACCTCTCCAAACCCACTTTTATCAAAAATACCATAAGATTGAACATTCTCCAAATATGTGGGATCTAAAGTTGACACTCTTCCAAACCCACTTTCAATATTATTGCCAACACTATTATCAATCTCAAATTCATCATGAGGCTTAAATAAATTTTCAAGATCATAAGAAGAATCACCCCAATCATGATCATTGCAACAAGTAGTAGACATAGCAAAACTAGCATCCCCAAGCTTAGGGTTTTGCATATTATTAGCACAATTGACATTAAGAGAATTTATCATAAAATTATTGTAATGATGCTTTTTATTCAAGGAGCTATCGTGAATTTCTTCATAAATTTCTTCATCACAATTTTCAGATTCACGAATTTCAAGCAAAACCTTATAAAGATAATCTAGTGCACTCAACTCACTAGCAATAGGTTCATCATAATTGGATCTCTTAAAGAGATTAGCAAGTGGATGAGGATCCATAAACTTTTAGCAAGCGAAGATGCAACAAAAAAGAAGGTACATGGTAGCACAAGCAAACAAAAGACCGAATGGAAGAAGGGCGAAGAAAAGGCAAAGGTGAAGTGGGGGAGAGGAAAACGAGAGGCAAATGGAAAATAATGTAATGCGAGGGAGAAGAGTTTGTGATGGGTTCTTGGTATGTCTTGACTTGTGCATAGATCTCCCCGGCAATGGCGCCAGAAATCCTTCTTGCTACCTCTTGAGCATGTGTTGGTTTTCCCTTGAAGAGGAAAGGGTGATGCAGCAAAGTAGCGTAAGTATTTCGCTCAGTTTTTGAGAACCAAGGTATGAATCCGGTAGGAGACTACACGCAAATCGCCTAGTACCTGCACAAACAAATAAGAACCTTGCAACCAACGCGATAAAGGGGTTGTCAATCCCTTCACGGCCACTTGCAAAAGTGAGATCTGATAAAGATAATAAGATAAATATTTTTGGTATTTTTGTGGTATAGATTGGAAAAAATAAAGATTGTCAAATAAATAGTAATCTAGAATTGAGATTGGAAACTTATATGATGTAAAGTAGACCCGGGGGCCATAGGTTTCACTAGTGGCTTCCCTCAAGATAGCATGTATTACGGTGGGTGAACAAATTACTGCCGAGCAATTGATAGAAAAGCGCATAGTTATGATGATATCTAAGGCAATGATCATGAATATAGGCATCACGTCCGTGACTAGTAGACCGAAACGATTATGCATCTAGTACTATTACTCCACACATCGACCGCTATCCAGCATGCATCTAGAGTATTAAGTTCATAAGAACTTGGTAACACATTAGGAAAGATGACATGATGTAGAGGGATAAACTCAAGCAATATGATATAAACCCCATATTTTTATCCTCGATGGCAACAATACAATACGTGCCTTGCTGCCCCTGCTGTCACTGGGAAAGCACACCGCAAGATTGAACCCAAAGCTAAGCACTTCTGCCATTGCAAGAAAGATCAATCTAGTAGCTAAACCGATAATTCAAAGAGACTTGCAAAGATATCAAATCATGCATATAAGAATTCAGAGAAGAATCAAATAATATTCATAGATAATCAAGTTCATAAACCCACAATTCATCGGATCTCGGCAAACACACCGCAAAAAGAGTTACATCGAATAGATCTCCAAGAGAATCGAGGAGAACTTTGTATTGAGATCCAAAGAGAGAGAAGAAGCGATCTAGCTAATAACAGTGGACCCGAAGGTCTATGGTAAACTACTCACACATCATCGGAGAGGCTATGGTGTTGATGTAGAAGCCCTCCGTGATCGAATCCCCCTCTGGCAGATCGCCGGAAAAGGCCCCAAGATGGGATCTCACGGGTACAGAAGGTTGCAGCCGTGGAAAAGGTGTTTCGTGGCTCTCCCCGAAGGTTTCAGGGTATAAGAGTATATATAGGTGAAAGAAGTAGGTTGGTGGAGCTGCGAGGGGCCCACGAGGGTGGGGGCGTGCCCTCCTGCCTCGTGGCTTCCTCGTTGCTTCCTTGACGTCCTCTCCAAGCCTCCTGGATTGCGTTTGTTCCAAAAACGATCATCGCAAAGGTTTCATTCCGTTTGGATTCCGTTTGATATTCCTTTTCTGCGAAACACTGAAATAGGCAAAAAAACAGCAATTTGCACTGGGCTTTTGGTTAATAGTTTAGTCCCAAAAATAATATAAAACGATATATTAAAGCCCATTAAACATCCAAAACAGATAATATAATAGCATGGAACAATCAAAAATTATAGATACGTTGGAGACGTATCAGGCTCCGCCTCTACAAAGGGCCTCGGTGACCACAGCAGGCTGCCGCGCCTTCACTCTGGAGCTGCGTAGCATCATTTGGCCAGGCAAGTTCGAGCCATACCTGCCTCCTCGCTATGACGACACCCCCAACCCTGCAGAGTTCTTGCAGCTCTATGAGCTGATCATCGAGGCGGCCAACAGCGACGAGAAAGTCATGGCGAACTGGTTCCCCATGGCTCTCAAGGATGGTGCTCGCTCGTGGCTCCTGCACTTGCCCCCGGGGTCGATTTCTTCCTGGGGTGAGATGTGCGACCGCTTTGTCGCCAACATCCAGGGCACTCGCGACCGCCCTCCGGCCGCGGGTGACCTGCGCCGCATCAAGCAGCAGCTAGGAGAGACCTTGCAGAAGTACATCTAGCGCTTCAACAATGTTCGCCTCAAGATCCCCAAGGTGACGGACGAGGCCATCATTTCAGCATTCTCCGATGGCGTCTGTGACGTCAAGATGAAGGAGGAGCTCGCCATCCACGAGGAGCTATGCACGGCCCTGGAGATGTTCAACATGGAGACCAAGTGCGCAAGAGCTGAGGAAGGGCGCCTTTCCCTCCTCGAGCTCCCTGCTGCGGACCCAGAGGAGAAGAAGGCCAAGGCCAAGGACGTGAAGCGCAAGGGGGTGGCCGTGCTCGCGGCGAAGCCAGACACGAAGTGCGGCCGGGACCACCCCGAGTCATCCAAGGGAAGCCGTCCGTTCTGCGCCTTCCACAACGTACACAGCCACAACAGCAACGACTGTCAGGAGCTCAGGGCCATTCGAGATGGACACTTCGGTCGACGCCCCGAGTGCAACGACCAGGGCTACGGCCGAGGAGGAGGACAAGGTGGGGGATGCTGGGATGACCGCGGCCCCTGCCAGGAGTGGCACGACCGGCCTCGTGAGGACCGCTGGAAGGATCAGCCTTGTGAGGGCGCCTGGAGGGACCAGCCGCGTGAGGACCGCCCTCAGGGCAATGCTGGTCTCCCTCCACTGCCGCCACCACCAAGAAGAAACGACGACCACCATCAGGACGAGGGGGCTAGGGTCTTCCAGGAGCCGCGCGCTATCGCCTGCATCTTGGGCGGAGCTCAGGCCCAACATCCCAGCGTGTCTTCAAGCAGTTTGCTCTCGAGGTGAACGCGCCCGCTTAGGTGGTCCAAATGCGCCATCACCTTTAGCTCGTTGGACCAGCTCAAGTGCGCGGCGACTGCCGGTGCCCTCCCGATGCTCTGCTCGCCCATCATCAGCAACATCCAAGTCACCAAGACCCTCATCGACGGTGGCGCAGGGCTCAATGTCCTGTCCGTCGAGACATTCGATAGCCTCCAAGTGCCATACGATCAGCTGTAGCCTACCAAACCCTTCTCAGGAGTGACTGATGGCTCTACCACCCCGATAGGGCAGGTCCGTCTCCCTGTCACCTTCGGCCAGCGCGACAACTACTGCACCAAGCTCATCGACTTTGACGTCGCCCACATTGGTCTGCCGTACAACGCCATCCTTGGGTATCCAGCGTTAGCCAAGTTCATGGCAGTGACCCACCATGGCTAAAACGTCCTCAAGATGCCAGGAAGCGGTAGAATCATCATAGTCCCCTACGAAGAAAGAGATGCGGTGTGCTCCCTGGAGCGCGCCTTCCAAGCCACAACAATCGAAGACCCCGACGGCGAGGGAACCTTGTACCCTCCTGAGGCCATCCCCAAAAAGAAGAAGCAACTACTCCGCACAGGGCCTCAGGAGAGCGGCGCCTCCAGCGGCGCCGCCTCAGGAACAACGCTCGCACCTGGGGCGTCTCCCTCCCTAGCATAGGAAGGTGCGCCCGGCGCCCTCCTCAGGCGAGGCTCGGGGGCTCTCTTCTGGAGGGCCTCAGACCTAGTGAACATCATGAGGGACGCGCTCGAGCACCACGTGGAGGCGTGCTTTGTGGCACGTTTCCCTCAAGAGGGCATTGGGCAAGGAGCACCCGGTCCTCAGGAGTTCATCATCAAGGCCACCCAGGAGCTTCAAGAAGCAAGGACCATGCGCGGCGACCGCCGCCCACCTGGCGCAGCTCCATCCTGGCGAGGACGGCGGGCTGCGCGTCTGCATCGACATTCCAGGGCTCAATAGGGCCGCATCTCAGGAGCGCTTCTGGCCTTCGCGCATTGGGCGTTGCAAGGGTCCACCTCACACCTACGTCTGCATGCCATTTGGCCTGCCGATGGTGGCAGCCACCTTCCAGCGTCACCTGTGGAGTGTCCTGTCTGCTCAGGAAGCCAGGCATCACGCAATCCTAGCAGAGATGGCGACGGTCCTCAAGGAACCACCCGAGCCCCCAGAGCCTCCCGAGGCTCAGGGTCCGGGCGGCTCATGAGGAGCGACTCCTTCATCGCGCGCCTTCGGCTACCTCAACCCTCCTTCGACAACGGTACCAGGTGACATTTTCCAAGTTTACCGAGCTGGGAGCGCCCCTCGGGCTGCACTATTCCCAGGTCGCACGGGCATGTCCCTGTGGCATGTACACTTTTGCATCCTTAGCTTACTCTGTAGGGGGCGCCCCTCGGGCTGCATCATCCCCAGGCCGCTCGGGTCCGTCCCAGCGGCATGTATCATTCTTGCATCTATCTGAACTAGCTTATCTCCTTGCGTGGTTTTCTTACGGCTATCGCTTGCTTGATCACCTCTTGCGGCATCCTGTGTTGCTGACCGATCTCCTGTTTACCCCGTGGCGAAAAGACCGCATACCAGCACGGCGCTTGTGCTCGGGCCCGTCCCTACAATGCTGATAAACCTGAGAGATCGAGCTCTGGCTCGCGGCCCGCTCTGCACATGTAACCTCATCAGATCCTTAGTGCCTTCGTCTTCTTGTGGAGCAATCAGCAGCTGGGTAACCAGCACGATCACGGGCTATGCTTTCTCTCTAGCCAACCTGCAAGGAACCTCCCGAGGATGACGACAGCGGGCGGTACCGCGGGCACCTTCTTTTCCCATGCAATTCGCTTGTGCATTAAAAGGGGGGCACCTGAGCATCGCACCTCAGGAGCTCTTACTAGCTCTCCAGCCCTCACCCCTGGCCTTGACCACGACATCGCGACCTAGCATACCAGCGGCGACTGAGCTCGCTTGAGGGTCGGGACCTGAGGATGTAGAGCACACGGAAGGGCATGGTAAAAGGGGGAAAGCTCGCACAGGCCTAACCTGGCTACACTATGGCCATTGATGCACGAGCCTGGCACAGCACAAGGAGTCGACTCTGGATCGCTAAGATAAGTTTCACACTCGGGTTGGCCAAGCGCTGTGGTATAGGATTCCCATCTCTTGCAACCCTGCTACGGCGACGCCGCCTTCCTTTCCTGCCCTTAGGTAGCTGCTTGCACGCTAAAGGGGACCTCTTGAGCATCGCGCCTTAGGAGCTCTTACTGGACCTCGGGCCGCTCACCTCTTGGCATTGACCACGGCATCACGAACTGACATACCAGCGATGGCTGCAGCCTGCCTAGGGACCTGGACCTGTCAGCGTAGAGCACCAAGCTACCGCGAGGTCGGAAAGGGGGGACTGAGCCGAAGTAGGACATGCAGTCGTAAATCTTCATAATAAGGGCAATATTAAACAAAATGCACTACAAATCCTTTACACACCCCCACGGGGTTCGTCTCGATTCCTCGCAGGGAACAAAAAGAGAAGGTTTCTAGGAGCCCTATTTTCAAGTATCAACACCGCCGATGCCATCATCAGCAGTGGGCCACGGGAGGCCGACGCCAACCCCATCCAGATCAATGGCGGCGGCGGGCGGACGCCGCTGCCGCGCTCCGGGCACGGCGAGAGCTTGGGAGCACGTAGCTGTCGCCGCTCGTCTCCGGAGTCTCGTAGGGCTCGGGAGAGTCGCTGGACTCCCAAGTGCCATCGATGCTGCTGGAGGAACCGCTGGCACGGCCAGCGGCCGACCCGGCTCCTGCCGCTGTGTTGTCCCGACGACTACCTCCAGGGCAGCACTCCATGCAGCGGCCCTCCCCGTCGAAGACCTTGAAGAACATCGTGGAGGCGCCATCGTATTCAAAGTGGATGGCAAGGGTGCCCTCTGCACGGCAAACTCGGGTGACCTCACCCCATCCGCGAGTCATGAAGATTTTGCCCGGGGAGACGACCTCAACCTCCGCCCCCGTCGCCGGGGCATCTCACTCGGCGTGTTGCAGCCACAGCTCGAGGGGACCCCTCAGCGGCATCTCGGCGGAGAAGAACTGCGGGAAGCGAATCCAAGTGCGCGGGGGCATCACCGCCCACACCACCAGTTCGCGTGAAGAGCCCACGGTGTGGGTTCCTTGGGCGACGGCGCACGCCACCGCGGCACGGCGACCACGGCCGCAACATGGACGGCGTTGGTCGCCGCCTCCTCCTCCGGAGCCCTCGGCCTGGGCGTACAAAGGCAGCGGGTATCCGGGGGGAGGCCACTCATACCAAGGCCTCGACACCTCCGGCCTCACGACTACGTCGCGGCGGCGGGCCAGCCTCTTCTTCGGCGGAAGCGGCCCCGGCTCGTCGCGAGGGGCTTTTCCCTTCTCAGCGATCGAGAATCTCTGTATCGGCTCCATGGGTGTCGCTGCTAGCAATGAAGCAAGGAAGAAGAAGCGAGTGGAACGGGAAGAGGTGGGCGACGGGGGCTCCGCCCCCCTCCTCATTTATAGCAGGAGAAGGCCAACCGGCGACCCCCACGATCCCAGGTAATGATGGTTTTCTCTGCATGTGATGACCCACAATTATAGGGGATCTATCGTAGTCCTTTCGATAAGTAAGAGTGTCGAACCCAACGAGGAGCAGAAGGAAGCGGTTTTCAGCAAGGTATTCTCTGCAAGCACTGAAATTATCGGTAACAGGTAGCTTTGTGATAAGGTAATTTGTAACGAGTAACAAGTAATGAAAATAAATAAGGTGCAGCAAGATGGCCCAATCCTTTTTGTAGCAAAGGACAAGCCTGGACAAACTCTTATATAGAGAAAAGTGCTCCCGAGGACACATGGGAATTATCGTCAAGCTAGTTTTCATCACGCTTATATGATTCGCGTTCGTTACTTTGATAATTTGGTATGTGGGTGGACCGGTGCTTGGGTGCTGTCCTTTCTTGGACAAGCATCCCACTTATGATTAACCCTATTGCAAGCATCCGCAACTACAAAAGAAGTATTAAGGTAAACCTAACCATAGCATGAAACATATGGATCCAAATCAGCCCCTTACGAAGCAACTCATAAACTAGGGTTTAAGCTTCTGTCACTCTAGCAACCCATCATCTACTTATTACTTCCCAATGCCTTCCTCTAGGCCCAAATAATGGTGAAGTGTCATGTAGTCGACGTTCACATAACACCAATACAGGAGAGACAACATACATCTCATCAAAATATCGAACGAATACCAAATTCACATGACTACTTATAGCAAGACTTCTCCCATGCCCTCAGGAACAAACGTAACTACTCACAAATCATATTCATGTTCATAATCAGAGGGGTATTAATATGCATAATGGATCTGAACATATGATCTTCCACCAAATAAACCAACTAGCATCAACTACAAGGAGTAATCAACACTAGTAGCAACCCACAGGTACCAATCTAAGGCTTTGGGACAAAGATTGGATACAAGAGATGAACTAGGGTTTGAGAGGAGATGGTGCTGGTGAAGATGTTGATGGAGATTGACCCCCTCCCGATGAGAGGATTGTTGGTGATGACGATGGCGATGATTTCCCCCTCCCGGAGCGAAGTTTCCCCGGCAGAACAGCTCTACCGGAGCCCTAGATTGGTTCCGCCCGAAAGCTTGCTTATGATTTTTTCCAGGGTAAAAGACTTCATATAGCAGAAGATGGGCACTGGAGGCCTGCCAGGGGGCCCACGAGGAAGGGGGGCACACCCAGGGGGGTAGGGCCCGCCCCGACCATTGTGGCCAGGGTGTGGGCCCCCTCTGGTACTTTCTTCGCTCAGTATTTTTTATTAATTCCAAAAATGACTTCCGTGAAGTTTCAGGACTTTTGGAGTTGTGCAGAATAGGTCTCTAATATTTGCTCCTTTTCTAGCCCAGAATTCCAGCTGCCGGCATTCTCCCTCTTCATGTAAACCTTGTAAAATAAGAGAGAATAGGCATAAGTATTGTGACATAACATGTAATAACAGCCCATAATGCAATAAATATCGATATAAAGGCATGATGCAAAATGGACGTATCAACTCCCCCAAGCTTAGACCTCGCTTGTCCTCAAGCGGAAGCCGATAACGATAAATATGTCCACATGTTTAGAGAGAGTGGTGTCGATAAAATAAAATACGGACATGAGGGCATCATGATCATTCTTATAACAGGAACATATATAGATATTGTCATATTATTTCTTATGCTCAAGTAATAATCTATTCACAACGTCAAGTATGAATCAGAAACTTCATTGAGAACCAACAAACTATAATCTCAATCATTGAAGCAATTGCAATTTATCATAGCATCGGAAAGACTCAATATAAGAGCTTTTCAGCAAGTCCACATACTCAACTATCATTTAGTCTTTCACAATTGCTAACACTCACGCAATACTTATGGCTATGGAGTTTTAATCAGACACAGAGAAAGATAGGGGCTTATAGTGTTGCCTCCCAACTTTTTACCTCAAGGGTAATCTCAACAATAATAATTCATGCTAACTTACATCCAATTGGATATATATATATATCTATGTGTATGTATATATATATATATATATATATATATATATATATATATCAAGATCTTTCCAACACAATGTGCTTGCCAAAGGATAAAATGTAAAAAGGAAAGGTGAAGATCACCATGACTCTTGCATAAGGTATAAGACAAAAGTAAAAGATAGGCCCTTCGCAGAGGGAAGCAGAGGTTGTCATGTGCTTTTAGGGTTGGATGCATGAAATCTTAATGCAAAAGAACGTCACTTTATATTGCCACTTGTGATACGACCTTTATTGTGCAGTCCGTCGCTTTTATTGCTTCCATATCACAAGATCGTATAAATTTTATTTTCTCCACACTAATAAATCATACGTATTTAGAAAGCAATTTTTATTGCAAGTAACATGACAACTTACTTGAAGGATCTTACTCAATCCATAGGTAGATATGGTGGACTCTCAAGGCAAAACTAGGTTTAAGGATATTCGGAAGCACAAGTAGTATCTCTACTTGGTGCAAAGAATTTGGCTAGCATGAGGGGGAAAGGCAAGCTCAACATGATGGATGATCCATGACAATATACTTTATTTCAGATATAAGAAAACATAACCCATTACGTTGTCTTCCTTTTCCAACATCAACTCTTTAACATGTCATACTTTAATGAGTGCTCACAATCATAAATGATGTCCAAGATAGTATATTTATATGTGAAAACCTCTCTTTCTTTATTACTTCCTATTAAATGCAACGATGACCAAAACCTCTCGATAAGATCAATATGATCTCTTTAATTTCTTTTTATTCTTTCTTTTATTCTCTCAAGATCATGCCAGGATAATCAAGCCCTTGAATCAACACTAATCTTTATTATATATAGAGCTCACGGACTCGATTACATAGAAGGATCATAAAGCAAAACTCAAATCATACTAAAACTTTATTCTACTAGATCAAGATATTACCAAAAGGATCGAACTAAGAAAAAAACGATAAAGATAGGAGTGTGATGGTGATACGATACCGGGGCACCTCCTCCAAGCTTGGCAGTTGCCAAGGGGAGTGCCCATACCCATGTGATTATATCTCTTTTGCTGGTGAAGGAGATGGTGGTGATGATGGATAGTCGCACATCGAGCGTAGGAGATCCTCCAATTTGCGGATAATGCCCATGAGTGCGATGATATGCTCCTTCAACAAAATATTTTCACGTGTGAGATACTTGTTCTGTATACGAGCTAACTCAATCATATTGAAAGCTTCGATCTCAGTTGGGGTAAGAAGATTGTGATCAAGTTGAAGGATGTCTTCTTCTTCTGCTGTCGGGGCTGGATCCTCCGTGGCCTTCTTGATCCCCTCATCCTTGTTGATCTCCATGGGGTTCTTCCCTCTTCAGCTCTATCTTCATTAACCAAGCATCATTGTCACCATCGTTGGAGGAGGGGGACGACATGATGCCTGGCCTTAACAACTCTGGCAGAAAACAGCTTGAAACAAAAACATAGGATATTTGCGTGGTATGGTGGTCAAAACCTTCGGGAGATTATATAATGAATTTTTACCGACCAAAAGAAGTATCGTGCAAGAAAACAGAGTCCGGAGGGCACACGAGATGCCCACGAGGCAGGGGCGCGCCCAGGGGGGTAGGGCGCGCCCTCCACCCTCGTGGACGCCTCATGTCCTTCCCGGACTGCTTCATATTTTCCTATTTTCTTAAATATTCCAAAACGGAGAAAAATTGCTATTATAACTGTTTTGGAGTCGGTTTACTTACCGTACCACATACCTATTCCTTTTTGGAGTCTGAAACGTTCTGGAAAGTGTCCCTTATGTATTTCTCCGGGGTTACGGTTTCAATAACATTGGTTTCAACATTTATGGGAGTACCTGAGATATAATGTTTGATTCTTTGCCCGTTCACCACCTTCGGATTTGTGCCTTCGAAGTTGTTGATTTTTATGGCACCGGAATGATAGACCTCCTCGATAACGTAAGGACGTTCCCATTTAGAGAGAAGTTTTCCTGCAAAAAATCTGAAACGAGAGTTGAATAACAACACATAATCACCTACATTAAACTCATGCTTTTGTATCCTTTTGTGATGCCATCTTTTAACTTTTTCTTTAAACAGTTTGGCATTCTCGTAGGCCTGAGTTCTCCATTCATCAAGTGAGCTAATGTCAAAAAGCCTCTTCTCACCGGCAAGTTTGAAATCATAATTGAGCTCTTTAATGGCCCAATATGCTTTATGTTCTAGTTCGAGAGGTAAGTGACATGCTTTTCCATAAACCATTTTATACGGAGACATACCCATAGGATTTTTATATGCTGTTCTATAGGCCCATAATGCATCATCAAGTTTCTTGGACCAATTCTTTCTAGACCTATTAACAGTCTTTTGCAAAATTAATTTGAGCTCTCTATTACTCAATTCTACTTGACCACTAGACTGCGGGTGATACGGAGATGCAATTCTATGATTAACATCATACTTAGCAAGCATTTTATGAAAAGCACCATGAATAAAATGTGAACCACCATCAGCCATTAAATATCTAGGGACTCCAAACCTCGGAAAAAAATAACTTCTTTAAGCATCTTAATAGAGGTGTTATGATCAGCACTACTAGTTGGAATAGCTTCTATCCACTTAGTAACGTAATCAACAACAACTAAAACATGTGTATAACCATTAGAGGAAGGAAACGGTCCCATATAATCAAAGCCCCAAACATCAATTGGTTCAATAACAAGTGAATAATTCATAGGCATTTCTTGACGTCTACTAATATTACCAAATCTTTGACATTCATCACAAGATAAGACAAACTTACGGGCATCTTTGAAGAGAGTAGGCCAATAAAACCCGGATTGCAATACCTTATGTGCAGTTCTATCTCCAGCGTGGTGTCCTCCATAAGCTTCGGAGTGACACTTGCATAGGATCTGTTCCTGTTCATGCTCAGGTATACAACGTCTAATAACACCATCTACTCCTTCTTTATTAAGGTGTGGGTCATCCCAGAAGTAATGTCTTAAATCATAGAAAAACTTTTTCTTTTGCTGGTATGTGAAACTAGGTGGTATAAATTTAGCAACAATGTAATTAGCATAATCAGCATACCATGGAGCAGTGCGAGAAGCATTTATGACAGCTAATTGTTCATCAGGAAAGCTATCATCAATAGGTAGTGGGTCATCAAGAACATTCTCCAACCTAGACAGGTTGTCTGCAACGGGGTTCTCAACTCCCTTTCTATCAATAATATGCAAGTCAAATTCTTGTAGCAAGAGAACCCATCTAATAAGTCTAGGTTTAGCATCTTTCTTTTCCATAAGATATTTAATAGCAGCATGATCAGTGTGAACAGTTACTTTAGAATCAACAATATAAGGTCTGAACTTATCACAAGCAAATACAACTGCTAAAAATTCTTTCTCAGTAGTAGCATAATTTCTTTGGGCATTGTCTAGAGTTTTACTAGCATATTGAATAACATTTAATTTCTTATCAACTCTTTGCCCTAGAGCAACACCTACAGCATAATCACTAGCATCACACATAATTTCAAAGGGTAAATTCCAATCAGGTGGCTGAACAATAGGTGCAGAAACCAATGCTTTCTTAAGTATTTCAAATGCTTCTACACAATCATCATCAAATACAAAGTAATATCTTTTTGTAAGAGATTAGTCAGAGGCCTGGAGATTTTAGAGAAGTCCTTAATGAACCTCCTATAAAAACCGGCATGACCAAGAAAACTTCTTATACCTTTAATGTCTTTGGGACACGGCATCTTTTCAATAGCATCAACTTTAGCTTTGTCAACTTCAATACCTCTTTCAGAAATTTTATGCCCCAAGACAATACCTTCATTAACCAGAAAGTGGCACTTCTCCCAATTCAAGACAAGGTCACTTTCTTCACATCTCTGCAAAACTCGATCAAGGTTGCTCAAGCAATCATCAAAAGAAGTTCCATGTACAGAGAAATCATCCATGAAAACCTCAACAATCTTTTCACAAAAATCAGAGAATATATCCATCATGCATCTTTGAAAGGTAGCAGGTGCATTGCATAAACCAAAAGGCATACATCTATAAGAAAGGGTACCGAAAGGACAAGTAAAAGTGGTCTTTTCTTGATCCTCTTTTGACACAGGTATTTGAGAGAAACCAGAATAACCATATAGAAAGCAAAAATGTGTATGTTTGGATAGTCTTCCTAGCATTTGATCAATAAATGGTAAAGGGTAATGATCCTTTTTAGTAGCCTTATTTAATTTGTGGAAATCAATTACCATTCTATAACCTATAATAATTCTTTGTGGGATCAATTCATCTTTATCATTAGGAACAATAGTAATACCTCCCTTCTTAGGGACACAATGGATAGAATTTACCCACTGACTATCAGCAACGGGATAAATTATACCTGCCTCCAGAAGCTTTAGTATTTCTTTCCTTACCACTTCTTTCATCTTGGGATTTAACCGTCGTTGGTGATCAACAACTGGTTTAGTGTCTTTCTCCAATTTTATTTTGTGCTGGCATAGAGTGGGACTAATGCCCCTAAGATCATCAAGAGTATATCCAATAGCAGCACGGTGCTTATTTAGAGTTTTCAATCATTTCTTTTCTTCATGCTCTGAAAGGTTAGCACTAATAATAACATGATATATCTTCTTTTCATCAAGATAAGCATATTTAAGAGTATCAGGTAATGGTTTAGGCTCGAACACGGGATCACCTTTGGGTGGAGGAGGATCCCCTAGGATTTCAACATGCAAGTTGTGTTTCAAAATAGGTCCCTGTTTAAAGAATACTTCATCTACTCCCCTTCTTTCATTCATATACATATCATTTTCATGGTCTAGCAAATATTGTTCTAAAGGATCATTAGGAGGCACGGCAATAGAAGCAAGACCAATAATTTCATATTTACTAGGCAATTCCTCATCACGGGGTTGTCTATGGAATTTAGCAAAAGTTAAACTCATGACACATATCCCCCAAACCAATAGTAACAACATCCTTTTCGCAGTCTATCCTAGCATTAACAGTATTCAAGAAGGGTCTACCAAATATGATGGGACAAAAGCTATCTTGTGGGGAACCAAGAACAAGAAAATCAGTAGGATATTTAACTTTCCCACACAAGACTTCAACATCTCAAACAATCCTAATTGGTGAAATAGTATCTCTATTGGTAAGCTTAATTGTAACATCAATTTCTTCTATCTCAGCAGGTGCAATATCATGCATAATTTCTTTGTATAAGGAATGAGGTATTGCACTTGCACTAGCACCCATATCACATAAGCCATGATAACAATGATTTCCTATTTTAACAGAAATAACAGGCATGCCTACAACAGGTCTATGTTTATTTTTAGTATCAGGTCTAGCAATTCTAGCAGTTTCCTCACAGAAGTAAATAACATGCCCATCAATATTATCAGCCAAGAGATCTTTAACCATAGCAATACTAGGTTCAACTTTAATTTGCTCAGGGGGTTTGGGTGTCTTAATGTTACTTTTATTAACCACAGTTGAAGCTTTAGCATGATCCTTTATTCTAACAGGGAAAGGTGGTTTCTCAATATAAGCAGTAGGGATGACAGGATCATTATAAGTGATAGTCTTTTCTTCAACTTTAATAGGTGCAACTACTTTTACTTCAATGGGAGGATTATATTTAAACCACTTCTCCTTAGGGAGATCAACATGAGTAGCAAAGGATTCACAGAAAGAAGCTAATATCTCGGAGTCAAGTCCATATTTAGTGCTAAATTCACGGAAAACATCGGTATCCGTAAAAGATTTAACACAATCAAACTTAGGTGTTATACCTTACTCCTTACCTTCATCGAGGTCCCAATCTTCAGAGTTGCGTTTAATTATTTCCAATAAATCCCATTTGAATTCAATAGTCTTCATCATAAAAGAGCCAGTACAAGAAGTATCGAGCATGGACCGATTATTGAAAGAGAGCCGAGCATAAAATTTTTGAATAATCATTTCTCTTGAGAGCTCATGATTGGGGCATGAATATAACATTGACTTAAGCCTCCCCCAAGCTTGAGCGATGCTTTCTCCTTCGCGAAGCCAAAAATTATATATATAATTATGATCATGATGAACAAGATGCATAGGATAAAACTTCTGATGAAATTCCAATTTCAATCGGTTGTAGTTCCATGGTCCCATATCATCACATAGCCTAAACCATGTCAATGCCTCTCCCTTCAAAGATAAAGGGAAGACCTTCTTCTTGATAACATCCTCGGGCATACCTGCAAGCTTCAATAATCCACAAACTTCATCCACATAGATTAAGTGCAAATCGGGATGTAATGTTCCATCTCCTGTAAATGGATTAGCTAGTAGTTTCTCCACCATACCCGACAGAATTTCAAAGTAAACATTTTTAGTAGGTTCAATAGGTTGAGGAGCAACACTTTTCTCTAATGGTCGGGGTGAAGATACCCCGAACAAGCCCCTCAGAGGATTACTTTCCATAGTAACAAGTGACAGTAAATTTCAGCACACTATATAAATTTTTCCTTACCAAATTACACCTACCAAAGGCGCTTCACTCCCCGCACTAAAAAAAATACACTTCCATGATGATACGTGTTTGTCACAGTAGGTCACGTTTTCTGTCATGCATGTACATCCATGACAAATTTATGACAGAATCAAGATAGTAATACATGTGCTGTCGTAGAAGTGTTCCATGACATTACCAAAATTATCATCACGGAAGTGTCCACTTCCATGACGATAAATCGCGCGTCACAGAAGTGCTTTCGTCAAGGGTGACCGACACATGGCATCCACCGTAACGGAACGCCGTTAAGCTATCAGGTCCGGTTTTGGATCCGATAACCCGTTAACAGCCCGGACCAATGGGGATTTTCCACGTGTAAAATCATCATTGGCCGTAGGAAACACGTGTTGCCTCACCATTGGGACAGATTTCATTCACTCATTGGACAGGAGGCGCCTATGATAGGTCGACACGTGGCACGGCCCAACAGTGGCCCATTCCGGTGAAAAAGGCCGGCCCAGTAAAAAATAGCAGGCCGGCCCATATAAGGCCTACTTGTGCCAGGTCCATTTAAGCCCACGACCCATACGAGATGTGCCAATTCGGCCCGTCAACGGCCCGTTAAAGATTTGACACCATTGCGGCCCATCGTCAGTTCGAGCCCGTTAACAGCCTGCTATATATTTGGGCTCAATATCGGCTCAATGAGATTTCGGCCTGTTAATGGCTCATTCAGTGGATGGGCCAACTTTGATGATGTACATCTTTCGGCCTTTTAGTGACCCATTTAAATATTGGGCTAATTTTCCGGCTCGGTGTGTCTTTCAGCCTGTTGATGGCCCATAAATCAGTTGGGCCATTTGTAGTCGGACCTGAGTTTCGGCCTTTTAGCGACCCATTTAAGTGTTGGGCCAATTTCCGACCCGGTGTGTCTTTCAGCCTAGTGACGGCCCATATATCTGTTGGGCCATTTGTAGTCGGACCTGAGTTTTTGCCTTCCAGCGACCCATTTAAGTGTTGGGCCAATTCCCGGCCCTGTGTGCCTTTCAGCCTGTTAACGAACCATAAATGAGTTGGGCCATTTGTAGTCGGACCTGAGTTTTGGCCTTTCACTACAAAAAAATACACTTCCGTGATAATACGTGTTTGTCACAGTAGGTCGCGTTTGTTGTCATGCATGTACATCCATGACAAATTTATGACAGAATCAGGATAGTCATACCTGTGCTGTCGTAGAAGTGTTCCATGACATTACCAAAATTATCATCACGGAAGTGTCCACTTCCATGACGATAAATCGCGCGTCACAGAAGTGCTTTCGTCAAGGGTGACCGACACGTGGCATCCACCGTAACGGAACGCCGTTAAGCTATCGGTCCGGTTTTGGATCCGATAACCCGTTAACAGCCCCGACCAATGGGGATTTTCCACATGTAAAATCATCATTGGCTGGAGGAAACACGTGTCGGCTCACCGTTGGGACAGATGTCATCCACTCATTGGACCCAAAGCGCCTTTGATACGTCGACACGTGGCACGGTCCAACAGAGGCCCATTCCTGTGAAAAGGCCGGCCCATTTGACTTGGTCAAAAGGTGGCGGGCCGGCCCACGGCAAACCTGTTAACGGCATGTTCGCATATAGCCCATTTACAGTCCGCTAACCCAGGGCCCATTTACGGCCTATCCTAATTAGGCCCAGTAGCGTCATCTGGGCCGTCCAATATAATTCCAGCCCGTTTTAACTTCCGGCCCATGTATGGCCCATGACGTCTTTTGGCCCATCTGAGGCCCTTAGTAACCATCGGCCCGTTAACGGCCCGTGGTAAAACTGGCCCGTGATGAACAGTGTATCACTTTATACCCATTAACGGCCCATTATACCGTTGGGCCGTTTCCAGCCCATGTTATCCTTCGGCCTTCTCAGGGCCCATTTATTCTTGGGCTCATTTCCAGCATTCGTTTACTTCCGGCCCGTTACAGGCCTTTTCTGCTTGTGGGCCAAATTCAGCCCGTGGATACAGTCGGCCCGTTTGTGGCCCGTTAATCTGTTGGGCCATTTTCATAGCATCATCAAATACGGCCGCTTAACGACCCATTATGGTCAGCCCATAAAACGTACGATTTCCACTCTAGCCCGTTTACGGCCCCTTATATGGCCCGTACAAGGCCCATAGATGAGACGGCACGTAGAAGGCCCATTGACCCAACGCACTACAAGAAATATGTCAACTAGTGACCTTCTGTCAGTGACCCTGGAAGAATTGGTCATAGATCTATGACCATTTCAGACAAATTGGTCAAAAGCTGTTCGGGGGGCTCCAAACCCTAAACTATAACGACCATTTTGGTCAGAAAGGTCGTAATTTCCTTACACAAAATGGTCATAAAGCAGATAGCACAGGTCCGCTGCCTTATTTCTAGCTGATCATGACCAATATGGATGGTCATAACCTTGTAAATTGTGGTGGGTTGCTATGACTAGGCGCCACCTCATTAGTTTTGCCTATGTGTCATGTCAATGTGGCAGTTTTTGCCCTGGTTGTGAAGCAACCTATATTTCTGTCATTCCCAAAATTCCCAAAAAAATCTCATAAATTCTTTGGGTCATATCTTCGTCAAATATGTAAAAAAACCTTCCTTGCCTAGTTCAAAAATTATTCAAAAATATTCATTTTCCTATTCTGTTCAGAAAAACACTTTGTGAACGAAGTACCACTTTGGCGTGTCCAAATGGTATCCATTTTCTACAGTGCTTTCCTATGCCCAAATAACCATCCTCCACCAAATGCCAGCTCAATCCATTCATTATTTTGAGCCCAGCTTCAACATTCGTATTTATGTCCAGTGTGGTACTTTGCAAAGCAAGTACCACCTAGGCTCCTCCTTTTGAGCTGAAAATTTGTGAAGACGGTCTTCTTAGTAACTGATCATCCTCAGCCAAAACTCACGCCCATTAGCCATGTGCATTTCCCGTACCGCTAATCAAACACTTGGCTGCTTATTCATGTTTGAGCATCGATCGGTCTCCTCGTGAGAATCTTATGTTGTGATTTTCTTCCTAGCACCTACCTGGGGAGTGCCCAACCCGCTAGACATGCCTAGGCCGCCCAGAACACATGGCAACGCCACGGTCACGCGGTGACCACGCGGCGGGCATGCGAGTTTACGCGCTCTAGAGTTGGGGCCCTCGGCCACCGTCCAAACCTCGACGTATCGCCACCAAACCATGTATTTATGATTAAATAGGTACTTATGTAACTAGAAATGATTTTTAGAAAAAATAAATAGCAAACTATGAGGCAGCTGCAGTTCAAATTTGACCCGCTTCCTTCTGAATCGGCGGGAATTTGTCTTTTTCACCAGAGGTGGATCAAAACTTTTGACACCCAACCATTTTGTCAATTGTGCATTGAATATGGCCTAGTATTTTAGAAAATTGATTTGGTCCAAATTTGCAACAAATATATGGCAGGTCCTTCACAAAAAAAACTCATTTCAGGCACTCGGAAAATGGAAAATGAATTTTCCATGCAAAGAAAATGAAAACTTCCTTAGGCAACATTGTTTGGAATTCCAAGATGCACCCTTGTGCACAATATGAGATCATTTGAACAAACTATGCCATGAATGTGGCCATAAGATTGATCATTTGGCTTGAAAGCCATGAATCTTCACGCATGATAGCTCATTTCTGAGAACACTTTTTTAAAATAACTACCATATTACAAGTTTATTATTTTTTCTGGAAACTTGGTCACATATGATGACACAATGCGGAGGTTTCCAATTTTTTGTTTTTTTTGAATTTTTTATGCCCGTTTCAAAATGCGGTCAAAACGGCGGGCTTGACCGTTCCTAGCTAGTGGTTGAATCTTGGAAAACTTTTGATATTTCTTTGATTAAATAGATACTTATGTACCTAGAAATGATTTTTGAATAAAATAAAGAGCAAACTACGAGGCATGAGCAGTTCAAATTTGACCCGCTTCCAACTGAATCGGCGGGAATTTGTCTTTTTCACGAGAGGTGGATCAAAACTTTTTACACCCAACCATTTGGTCAATTTTGCATTAAATATGGCCTAGTATTTTAGAAAATTGATTTGGTCCAATTTTGCAACAAATATATGGTAGGTCCTTCACAAAAAAATCTCATTTCGGGCACTCGAAAAATGAAAAATGAATTTTTCGTCCAAAGAAAATGAAAACTCCCTTAGGCAACATTGTTTGGAATTCCAAGATGCACCCTTTTTCACAATATGAGATCATTTGAACAAACTATGCCATGAATGTGGCCATAAGATTGATCATTTGGCTTGAAAGCCATGAATCTTCACGCATGATAGCTCATTTCTGAGAACACTTTTTCAAAATAACTACCATATTACAAGTTTATTATTTTTTCTGGAAACTTTGTCACATATGATGACACAATGCGGAGGTTTTCCAATTTTTTGATTTTTTTGAATTTTTTATGCCCGTTTCAAAATGCGGTCAAAACGGCGGGCTTGACCGTTCCTAGCTAGTGGTTGAATCTTGGAAAACTTTTGATGTTTCTCTGATTAAATAGATACTTATGTACCTAGAAATGATTTTTGAAAAAAATAAAGAGCAAACTACGAGGCAGCTGCAGTTCAAATTTGACCCGCTTCCAACTGAATCGGCGGGAATTTGTCTTTTTCACGAGAGGTGGATCAAAACTTTTTACACCCAACCATTTGGTCAATTGTGTATTAAATATGTCCTAGTATTTTAGAAAATTGATTTGGTCCAATTTTGCAACAAATATATGGTAGGTCCTTCACAAAAAACCCTCATTTCGGGCACTCGAAAAATGGAAAATGATTTTTTCGTGCAAAGAAAATGAAAACTTCCTTATGTAACATTGTTTTTCATTCAAATATGCACCCTTGTGCACAATATGAGATCATTTGAACAAACTATTCCATGAATGTGGCCATAAGATTAATCATTTGGCATGAAAGCCATGAATCTTCACGCATGATAGCTCATTTATGAGAACACTTTTTTAAAATAATTGCCGTATTACAAGTTTATTATTTTTCTTGGAAACTTGGTCACATATAATGACACAATGCGGAGGTTTTCCAATTTTTTGATTTTTTTGAATTATTTATGCCTGTTTCAAAATGCTGTCAAAACGGTGGGCATGACCGTTCCTAGCTAGTGGTTGAATCTTTGATTTTTTGGTGTTTCTTTGATTAAATAGATACTTATGTACCTAGAAATGATTTTTGGAAAAAATAAAGAGCAAACTATGAGGCAGCTGTAGTTCAAATTTGACCCGTTTCCTGCTGAATCGGCGGAAATTTGTCTTTTTCACCAGAGGTGGAACAAAGCTTTTAGCACCCAACCATTTGGTCAACTAAACATTAAATATGACCTAAGATTTTATAAAATTGATGTGGTCTAAATTTGCAATAAATATTTGCTAGCTTCTTCATAAAAAATCATTTTCGGCACTCGAAAAATAATTCTCTTAAAAAAAACTTATTTCTGAGAACACTTTTTTATGATATTTGCATTATTCAAAGTTTGTTATTCTTACTGAAAAGTAGGTCACACTTGACACAATGCAAAGATTTTGATTTCTATTTGTTTTTATAAATTTCCTAGGCCGTCAAATAGCAGACATGATTTAACATCTTATTTTCAATCAATTATGACCAATTTAAATGGTCTTAAAATCATCAAAGGGGTACTGCGTTTTGATTGGTCCAAAACCATCTCACGCGGATCATGGATTAGCACCGTCGGATGCACCCGGATCCAACGGCAGCCCACACCCCCCTCGTCGCTCTCGCCCCCCTCCCTCTCATCCTCGTCGTCCCACCCGGAGCCCAACCACCCAAACCCTAACTCAGATCCCCTCCCACTCCAGCGGCCGCTGCCCCCTTCTCCCTCCCAGATCCAATCCAAGCCCTCCCGCCCCCGGCCTCCATCTCCATTCCTCCGGCGGAGCTCGACCCCCACCCCCCAAGCGCCGCTGCTCCACCCTCTCCCAGATCCCCATCTCCAAGTCACCCTCTCCCTCGCTCAGATCTCGATCCGCCGCCGCCCACCATCGACGACCCTCACCATAGACGAGATCGAGCTCCTCCCTCCCTCCTGTTCTCCCCCAGCCTTATCCACTCCGAGCCAACCAACCACTCCGTCCTTGGGATTTTGCCGCGCCTCGTCTCGCCGGCCCGGCGACCACAGGCAGCCAGTTCACGGCCAGGATGGTGGCGTGCCCCGCCGCGACCATGTACGCGCACGACACTCCGCGCCTCCCCTTCCTCTCCTGCGGTTCCTAACAGGCGCGCTCCTCTCCTCTCCTTGGGTGACATGCAGGGCTTGCAGCGGTGGTGCACTGGGTGATGAGCCTGCCGCGGTGGTCGTCGCCGTCGGCGTCCCCGGAGTTGGCGCAGGAGGGGCTGGCCGGCGTCCCCGTCGACGCCCTCCTCCCTCTTCTCCTGCGTGACCTGGAGGGGGACTGCTCCCATGGTGAGACCAATATCCATCTCTCTGTCTACCCCCGATTAGGATTTGCAGTTGCTTTGTTTGGTGATGAAATGGGGAACTCAGAGAGGGAGGGGCTCCTACCCCTGCACCCCATTATTTATACTTGCATTTCAGAGAGTATTCATTTGTAATGCTTGTCTGAATAAAAATCAAAGATCCTGGAGTTTTCCATGTGTGGCTGAACTAATTGTGTCTGTCTGTTAGTTTGACCCATTGTGCTGATAAGGTATATGGTTATGCAGAACTGCAGATCGTAGAAAAGATAGATTCATACATGCTTGTGCTAATTAATTTTGAGAAACTTGCCAAATGGACTAAAATCTACTATGAAGAACATCAATCACTGTGTGTTATCGTAATTTGTTTGCTTCAATCCATAGACATGTCAAGTCCTTCTGCACAATGTTGGTAAGCGCCTGATGCATACAACTTCAATCTGTATGGAGGGGCTAATAGCATATACGTACTTACGGATGGTTGTTGCAGTTTGAAGATACTTTCAGGGTGCATGAGTGTTAGGTTGTTAACTTGTTCCAGAGTACCGATCACTCTATATCTCTAGCCGTTCCTGATGTACGTCTCTATTTTTCTAGATACAGGGATTTTCCTTACAGTGCTGGGCGTAGTGATGTTCATCTCTGGGTTCTACTACACAAGAATAGCATATTATGCTTACAAAGGGTACCAGGGCTTCTCTTTTGCCAACATTCCTCCCATATGAAATGACCTGTTGTAATGACGGGCACGGGCACGGAAGGCCCGAGGCAGGCGACGCCGGTGGTAATGACCTGTCGGCCCTCCAGTCTTTCGTTCTCGTTGCCACTTATGTTTTCTTCTTCTCCTTCTTCGCCTAACAACACCTGCTGTGATTATCTGTTTGACTAGACGATGGGATCAGTTCTGAGATCATTCTAGTTGTGTAGTTTCATCAGGTCAAGCGGTCGCATCCCACTTATTTGGAATCAATAATAACAAAGCAGATAATATTACATTACTTTACTGAACTATTCTTTTTTATCCTGTAGATTAAATCTCATTGTTTAAGAGGTCCTATTCTTTGCTTTTATCTATTCAACACATCAAATCCTCTAGTAATGCCACAGCTTGTCATGCATGTCGCATTTCCTTATTTTTGGGGAATTTTGACCAGTACCACCAGCTCACCGGTGTACATGTTAGGATCGGGCTGAGTCTTTGTGATGGCTGAGTCTTTGTGTTGTTACTTTATGGTCACCAGCTCACCAGTGTACATGTTTGCTTTCTGTTGGATTCTTGGTGTGCTAGGAAGCACTCTTTATACTTCCAGGGTGCACTTTTTATATGTGAGTATCTTATGTTGCTGTAAGCATTAACACAATATGCCGTGTGCAGGGAGCTCAGCATCCGAGTCCCAGCCCACCCCTCGCCCTTGCTTCGATCCCAAGGTACCGCGCGGTTCCCGGCCAGTTCATGATTTTGGCTTCTGCAGGCTCTGATCAGGTTGGCGTCCGGCGGCAGGATGAAGGCCAAGGTGAGCTCCCGCGCCGGCGACTCTAGGTCAGTGCCCTGACCCGACACCTCGCTCGTTATATGGTGTAAGTGCAATGGTACGCTAGCTATGTGGTGTAAGTATCTCCACAAGATTTCATTCAGCAAATCATCTCAGTTATCCAGTTTTGAAATATTTTGCCGATGCATCAACTCTATGTGCCAGAGTAGTAGCACTCTTTGTTTGTTGAGTAGATGTTCCTTTGCCATATAACTGCATAGCTGATAGTGTCAAACTATTCACCATATATTTATGTTCCGATATGGCTGCTCTAGTCTAGTTGTGTGAACGGGAACAGGCAAGCTGATCTGCTGCTGTTTTTCTCCTCTTGAATGATCTGGTGAAGGACAAGTTGGTCCATTTGTCCTCCTGCCCTGCTATCTCTCTCTGCTGCATAGATAGGTTCAGTTTTCTTTTGTTCTCTTTCTAGTTTAAGCATGAGGATATTCCAGTGTCTATGTATTCCTCTCGTGCTCATAAGTCAGAACATGTAATCTAATTAGGGACTGCAGACTTGCTCATGTCATGTGCAAAACTTTCATGAATGTACATAAACATTTTCATGTCCAGAACCATGACTGTACATACTCGTATGAAAATCATTCACAACCTTTGTTCACTAGTTCCAACTAGTAATCGTGTATATATACGTAAGCTCCAAGCCTGATGTGCTTTAGGCGTTAAATCTGTGTATATATACGATCTTCTTAATGCATGTATAACGTGACACACACATCAGGAAATCTGGTTATGTTTCTTGAGTCAGGATTCACTTGATTATGTTTCTAACTTATCAAAATTTATTATTTGCAGATGCTGGCCTTCAGTCTTCAGAAGTTGGAGCTCTAGGAAGAAGAATCCTGAAGAAAATCCACACCCATCAATGCGTTTAGCTCACTAGACTAGTTATTATTTGTTTATTTAGTTGTATTTTAGCTAAATACCAGATTTGTACTGTTATCTCACTGTTACCAGATTTGTATTTTAGCTGAAAACCAGATTTGTACTGTTACCAGCAATGCGTTTTAGCTCACTGGACTAGTTCTCTATATCATTGTAATTTACTTTTCTTGTATGTTGTATGAAATATTATGCCTTATTGGCTCTTTTTGAATCAAGTTATCTAATTGCACAAATATAGAACTAACGCGTGGTACAGAAAGAGTGATCCCGGCGACCTACTTTAAAATGAGAAAGAAATAAAAGAAAACTGACAAGTGGGCTGGAAAAACGCCGAGGCCCAAAAAATGTATACTGTAAAAGGCTGGCCTAAAAGAATAAATGGTTGTTGGGCTTGGTCCATGAAGCTAACAAAAAATTCATAGGAAAAAAATATAAATGGGCCAAATTGTTGGGCTAGGCCCATGTAGAAAATCGAATTGGACCGGGCTGATTCTTGTGCCACATCAGATTGCCACGTCGGATGCCTACGTGGCCTGGGGAGGCTGCTAGTGACCAAAACAAAATAGTAGGCATATTTTGGTCGTAAACGTCTACGACCTTCTCACAGAGAAGGTCCTTAATTTCAGTTTACGACTGCCAGCTTTTGACCTTCTGTTTTTGGTCACAAAAAGGTTGCAAATGAAAAACAATGACCTTTCAGTGACCAATAGTCAAGGTCACAAGTTGACATATTTCTTGTAGGGACGGCCCACAGAAGGCCCATTGACCCGACGGCCCATAGAAGGCCCATGGATCCGCTGGCCCATGGAAGGCCCATGGATCCGACAGCCGATAGAAGGCCCATGGATCCGACAGCCCATAGAAGGCCCACGAATCCGACGGCCACAGAAGGCCAGGGATCGTCCGCCCCGTAGATGGCCCATGGAACGTACGGCCTGTGGAGGGCCATGGTCACTATAACGTTTGGGCGAGTTGGCCCGCGTTTGAACGATATAGCATATTCAAAGAATTATCCTACTCTATAATATCACCTCTAAAAAACATACACTATACAATAAAGAGACTAAGGCACAGAAACGTAGAATAATCCTACACTATACAATAAAGAAATTACAGCCGATTATACCCACTGGGCATTATGGTTCGGCACCAGTGATAATAAAGCATACACAAACAGCAAATTACATACACTGGGCAAATACAGCTCATACATCATGGACGCGGATCAACATAACTTACCATTTGAACTATAATCTCTTCAGAAAATAGGATTGGCCGGATTTAGATAGCAGAAATTTCAGTCTGCAAAATCTCCAATTCCTTCATTGTTACCTCAGTGTCTTGTTTAATTTCTTTTGACTCCTGCATCTAATACCTGCATGTCCAGTCTCAACTTGTTGATTGTACGTTCAGAATCATGTATACGTTGTCTTGCCACCTCTAGTTGATGCTCGAGAACATCAACACATTCCAATTCCAATCCATAATCATTCGGTAATGGCCATGCCGCACTGCTCGCAGATCTTTGTGTTGATGTCACTTAATCCTGAAATTTTTCTGTAAGTACACATGACTAGGGCAAAAATATAGTTACAACAGTGAAGCGAGCAGGACAGACTATTTTGTACATGGCAAAACATGACTAACAATAATGTTACACGTCATGAAGCATAAGCAGGTGATATTTTAAAAATTATAAAAACGGTAGTCTGTGCAGCATGCATACAGAAATCTCTCTTAGCTCACCAGAGGAGCATGATGTTGGGGCCCAATCAAAAACACAGACAAGTTGCAAATTTAGACAGCACATTGCGTAGAAGTAAGCAAGCAGTTGGCCATTCTGTAGCTCAATTAAAGTCTTAGGGAGCATAATTAATAGCAGAGGATTTCATACAAACATACTACAACAAGCAAAACTATGCAATCATTAGCCTAGTATAAACTGGATTGTGAGCCTCATTCAATAATAGTTGGTTAATAGACTTCAAAGCTTCAGGCACACTTCAGCAGAGTAATTAAATGGTAAGGCCTTTAATTATGTCAACTAATAGTTATACAAGTACCCAACATCAGGCATCATTCTTTGGGCATCTCATTAACTGAGGACAAATAAAGCAATTGAAAAGAGCAAATTAACCATGCCTAAAACAAACGAGGAATTGAACTGTTGAGTTGGATATAGTGACTTACCTTAACAGGTTGAAGAGGCTCAGCGCAGCTCCTACTTCTTTTGCAAGGCTCCTTCCTAACATCTTGTACTTGGAAATCCTCAATATTATCTTCATTGCACCCCCTCTACAAGGTGACACAAACTAGTTACTCGTCTCATTGGAAGATAAATATGCATACTTTCCAGTCTGTGAACACAAAAGGATGAGATTATAACAAAAGAACACCACATAATGAAACATGCCGCATCTCTTGCACTTGCACACAATGAAATGAGCATTTACTATGTGTGCACTATGTAAAACTAGGCATACCTTCGAACTGGATCTCCAGGTACTCTTCGAGAGCCTACTTTAGTGTACAGCCAAACCTTTATGTCACCTATGAGTTAGAAAAGGCCCCACTACAGCAGCCCTTAGTGTTTAAATCGTTGACAAGCTCTGTTAGAGTGTTAGGTCAAGAACAGCAAGTAATCAAAGCAAACAGTCCTAGTATGGCTGGCTGATGCAAACAAGCAATTGAACAGATGTGTGAGCAAATCTTACATATCAAGAAAAGAAGCAAAGAAGGAGGCTTAAAGACCATCACTTGACTGACCAGATTTAAGGGGCATTTAAACATCATGTGCAACGTATGAACTAACATAAACATTGCATATTCCAGATTGTACAATGGAATGCACATGTATTAGGTTATGCCATGTATGATGATGCCTAAATGTACACTATAGCAGGCAGGAGTGATTCATCATTGCACGCACAATTGAATTGCAGGTTAAGGGCCAGTTCTATTCCGCCTTTTCAGGGCTTATTGTCAAAATAAGCCATAAAAGATGTAAAGAAGTCATTTTTGAGTTATGGGCTTCGGCTTAACTAATTTCGCTTTGGAGGGGGTGTTTCGGGTAGAACCTCACTAAAAATTGAAGGGAAGGGGAATAGTGAAATGACTCTGTTGTCTGCCTATATTACACTCAAAATGCAACTGGTGACGCCCGCGTCACACCTCACCCTCAAGTAAAAACAAACACGCAAGCGTTCATTGCCCTGCCCGCTTGCATCTCCTCTCCCCTTTCCCTCTACCTCGATCCCCTGCCTGCAGCACTAGGGTTCCTCTAGCAAGCCATCGCCACTGGTCCCATCTGGCCTGGTCCTCGACGATGCTCTGTCCAGCTAGGCTACATGGCCGGCGGGTAGGGGCAAATCTCCCTGGCTGCTCCTCCCTCTGGTGCCACCCCTCATTCTCATGGTCTCCAGCAGCTGCTCCACTGTGGTTCGTCCAACGCACTACTCCGGCAGGCGCTGCACAACTACGGCTGATGCCACACTATGGCAGAAGGCATCTTATTCCCCCTCCCCACCTCCCAGGCCGTGGCCTTGAGGTGCTGTTGAAGGATGAGCTCATCCAACAAGGTGAGGATCTCCTCTGATTTTTTCCAAATTTTCATTCTGATCCACTATACGATGAATTTCCATGAGCTGCTTCTGCTGCTGCTATATGATGCATTGCTATGAGCTGCTCCTGCTGCTGCTATATGATGAATTGCTATGAGCTGCTGCTGCTATATGATGAATTGCTATGAGCTGCTGCAGCTGCTATATGATGAATTGCTATGAGCTGCTGCTGCTGCTATATGATGAGTTGCTATAAGCTGCTCCTCCTACTGCTGTATGATGAATTGCTATGAGCTGCTCCTGCTGATGCTATATGATGAATTGCTATGAGCTGCTCCTGCTGCTGCTATATGATGAATTGCTATGAGCTGCTCCTGCTGCTGCTATATGATGAATTGCTATGAGCTGCTCCTACTGCTGCTATATGATGAATTGCTATGAGCTGCTGCTGGTACATGATGAATTACACACTGCTGCTGTATGATGAGTTGCTATGAGCTGCTGCTATATGATGCTTTCAGGTGGTGCTGCTATATGATAATAACCAGCCACTTGGACCATCGAATTTCAATAAATAATTGTTCTTCATTTAAATGTGGGTCATGCGTTTTTCGTTTAAAATAGGCAATGAGATCTCTATGGAAAACATTGACCAAAGTAGATTGTGCCAAGTAGATGGTATATTTGTATTTGCATTTTGAGAAAATAGTGATGGTCTGTTTTCCTATCATATTAATTACTACACTAGGTTCAATTTGTGATGTTTGCAAGTCAAATTAATTTTCATATGGGCAGCAAAATGAAAAAATATAATGCAATCTAGACTTTTCACTTACCATACCAAAGATAAGCTGAAAACGCAATGAAAAGAACTGGTTGGCTTATTACATGCAGCTTATATTCACAGGTGCTTATTTTCTTAGGATAACTCGTAATAACTGTCCCTAAGAAACTTGGCCAATAGAACTGACATACAAATAACATGTCACGATGATTGCAATGGAGGAGTGACATACCATAGCACACTGTATAGGCTCACCGCTGGCTCTCCTTTTTTTGTGATGTTCCATGAAATTGCCACATACATCTTGTACTTTTTCATTGTGTAACCCAATCTGCAAGTTGGCACGGCTAATTTCAAACATCTCTACATGATAATCCATTGCATATCCCTTGCGCATATTTAAACGACCAATTAATGATTGTGTGTGTAGCATAAACTAGCCATGACTCTGTGTGCTGGACTAGCAGGCACTCTAAGGGAGCCTAATGTAGTGTACTGGAATTCCTACATGCCACCTACGATTTTGTGTAATGTACTGCCTCTGTTCCTAAATATATGTCTATGTAGAGATTCAAGTATGGACCACATACAGATGTATATAGATGCATTTTTGAGTGTAGATTCACTCATTTTGCTCTGTATGTAGCCTATATTGGAATCTCTAGAAAGACTTATATTTAGGAACGGAGGTACGAGGTAGTATCATGTATGACATCTACATATCTAATTTAGCAGCCAGTAGTAGAAATCATTGTCTGCACAAAGGGATTACTGGTCGAAAATCCTAGCAAAGCACGCTAGCAGGCACAGAACAATACAAGAGAGAGAGAGACACGCTTACAAGATCATAGCAATGCCTCGGTCCAGGATCTTGGTTGGCCAAGCTGTTAGATCCAGAAGAAACATCGTCCTTGTAGTTTTTGCCAGCTGCATAACAGGTACAAGCGACCTGTTAGTATATTTGAAGTACATCGGGCAGGTGATGCTGGACAGGTTTAAAGGTGACAAGTACCTAGGCCGTGGCGGGAGCTTGGCATCTTGCTAGACGGTGGGAATCAGGTTCGAAACGTCAAGGGTGATGACGCTGCGCTGGCTGTCGGGGTCCGGTAAGGAGATCTAGAACTGTCGAGTAGGGTGTTTGTGGAGCGGCTCCGGTAGGGTGGACTACGGTGTGGGCGAAGCGGATCTGTGGTCGAGGACGAGGGCGTAGGTGAAGCTGCTCCGGTGGTTGGGTTAAGGATGGTGTTGAAGATCCGGATCTGCGGCCGTGGACGGGGCGTCAAAAGCTGCTCCGGTAGGTTGGATGAGGGTGCGAGGAAGCGGATCTGAGGCCGTGGACTTGTGAGTTGGCAAAGCGGCCCCGGTAGGGTTGAAAATGGTATAGGCGACGCTACTCCGGTGGGGTTGACGATGTTGTCAGTGAAGCGGCTCCGGTAGGGTTGAGGAAGGTGTCGGCGAAGAGGATCAGAGGCCGTCGACGGGGGCGTCGGTGGGGCGGCTCCGGGGAGGGGGGGTGTGGACGAAGCGTCTCCGGTGGGGAGTATGAATGAGCCGCTGCAGATGCGCTGCGGTTGACGAGAGTACCGGCGAAGCAGATCCGGCACCGTGGACAAGGCCGGCACTGAATGGGCTGTGGTAAAGTGGTGGATGAGCAGTCTACTTGTTTCTAGGGGAGGTGGGAGGGGTAGATGCGGCCGTAGAAGCAGATCCGGTGAGGTGGACGCCGCTGGCAGTGAATGGGCTCTGGTACGCCGGTGGATGAGCAGTCTAGGGTTTCGAGAGGGGAGGGGAGAAAGGCCGATGAAGAACGGACGGCGTGATGTGAGATGCTCTGGTGCTGTGGAGTTAGTCGTTTTTGCAGGAGGGGGAGAGGAAATGGGGGTGCCGTGTAGTGGGGGGAACCGAAAGATACCAAAGCAGCCCCTACCTATTATGTAGATGAGGGCGGTATTGTAACTGTTGGTCTCCGTGCACCAAGGACAAAAGGGGAATTTCGCATGCTAAATACTAAGGTGGCGGAAATTTTAGAAGGAGGCGGGAGATTTTGCCGCCCGCGGGATCGTTCGTATCCAGTTTCAATTAATTTTGGACCGTGCTAGCGGGAAGGTCATGCGAGACTCTGTACACGGGGCACGCGTCAGCAGTTAATAACTGGTGTGTCCACCCCAGAAAAAAGACAATAACGCGGGATGATGCGCCGATAACTTGGACGTTCACACGGGCGCGGCCAATCGTATGGGTGTAGTGGCGCGTTCACAAAAAAAGGGATCAAACGCTCAGCCTATGTATTTCTTGTGTAAATAGATAATTTAGTGTAATTGGTTATTTACTTTAAACATAATGCATTGACGTGTTAGTGTAGAGGCGCACAAAAAGAAGTCCGCTACTTAAAAGTGTTACCTCATATGATTACATAGCCTTCATTTCATAAATTGCGTACCCGTTGAATTCATATATGAATATTACATATATTACTTCATAATAGAACCTCAAATCATCCAAGACTAATGATTTTGAATGAAAGAGTAACAATGGTGCATGTACATGATAGCTACATTGGTTGTTTGAAGAAACATCACTGTAACTTTGGCATGCACAAATGAAAAGGTTTATTTAAATAGAAAAAATGTGATATGTGAGTGTCCAATCTTTATAGCGTTGAATCGATATTGTACCTTTGGCCACGATACGAAGTAGATATTGATTTATGTTCAAGTGATGCACGCCCACGATTGCTAGATAGTGTTACGTGAATGAATTGTGCAATCTCTCTCACACGCATACATATCTCATTTCCCTGTGGTCATCGGAATTACACACGCACACTTCATGTATTTCTCTCCCTCCGTCAAGGATAGAATTCGTCTTTCTACCCCGTCCTACAAGTCTCTCACATAGAAACACACACGCTCTCTCTGTCGAACACGCCCACTCCTTTAATTCCGCCCACCCATAGCCACTAATGTCTCAAAGTATAATAATGTCTCTCACACATATGCCTAAGGTTAACTCGAGTTCTGGAACCATATGAATACATACAATGGGATTCCAACAGAGCACCTTTTGTTTTGAGATTTCGCTCTCTCTCTCTCTCTCTCCAACACATTGTTTCTCGCTTCATTTTTTCCGGCACTTGCATGCACACAATTTTGTTTATCTTCGTGATGCTTTAAGTATGCCTCGCACAAATGCTATCTACCTATCCCTTAATATAGCTAGATATGTGTCACACAAACTCCTTCTCCCTACTAGCAAGATGCCCATGCGTTGCACCGAACATCAAGATGCATTTGTATGAGTAGTATATCTTGTGGGAGAAAAGGATGAACGAGGGAATGCCTTATTTGCAAATGCGAAGAGGGGTGTGGGTATCTTTTTGCAAAATTGCCACAGTTTCCTTCCTATCCATCGGGTATAAATCGGATGGCCTATATTGCAGGATGGCAGGAACACCATCATCACCAACTCTGTTTTTTATAAGAGTAGGGATATGTAAGTGTCACTGCCCCCCGCCCCCCGACACACACACACCCACAACCACACACACACACTTCCCAACACCGAAGGAGTAGGGTGACACCTCGATCTTGATACTAATCTATCGACTGGCTTCTCTCTCAAACACACACACACGCACACACACTACCCGACACCGAAGGAGTAGGGCGGCACCTCGATCTTGATAGTAATCTATCTACTCCTCATTCACACACACACACACATACACACACACTCGCTAGTTGTGCCTCTGTGCCTACCGCGCACACTCTCGATACGTCTTTCTCTCCCTCCCCCTCCCCCACCCCAACAATGACAGTAGAAGGGTGACAACTCAATTTGATCATAATCTGTCAATTGGTTTCTCTCTCGAACATTGTGTCTCTGTGCCTCGCTCAGTAGCCCCCTCGACATGTAGACTTCTCGCGCGCGCACAGCTGTAGTGACGATGACGCTGAACCCAGTGTGCCTCGTTTTTACCGGCCTCATGCGATAGTTTTCACCATGTTTTCTGTTAATTAACAAGGCAACCTTTTCTTTGTTACTACTAGTGAATCCGAAATCATTCGGGGCAGACATAAAATATATCACTTCAACCCAATTATCGCAATAACTATTTTAAAACAAACTAGCTAGATGCCCGTGCGTTGCACGGAAAATCAAGATGCATTTGTATGAGTAGTTTATCTTGTGAGAGAAAAGGATGAACGAGGGAAGGCCGTATTTGCGAACGTGGAGAGGGGTGTGGGTAAATTTTTGCAAAATTGCCATAGTTTTCTTCCTATCCATTAGATATAAATCCGACGGCCTATATTGCAAGATGGCACGCACACCATCATCACCAACTCTGTTTTCTACTCCCTCCGTTCCTAAATATTTGTCTTTTTAGATATTTCAACAAGTGACTACATATGGAGCAAAATGAGTGAATCTACACTCTAAAATATGTCTACATACACATCCGTATGTGGTAGTCCATTTGAAATCTGAAAAAGACAAATATTTAGGAACGGATGGAGTATAAGAGTAGACATGGAGATATATCAGCAGCGTGGTCTACAACAAAAATGTGCTGGACTGGTTAGCGCCGGATGCTCGCAACGCGATGACATGAGTTCGAATTTGCCTTTAACTTTAGATTTTTATATTATATATTACTTATTTAATATATACTTCTTTCGCTACTGTACTGACAGTGGAACCCACAGAGTACTTAGAATACCAGATTAAGGATGGACTTGTTTCTTTTTAACTTTCTGTACGAAGCTGTAGCTACCCTGCAAGTCACGTGTACACTTTACATGCAATTAACTTTTTATAGAGGGACAATCATACACGCAATTAACTCAAATGGATTGGATGTCGCTCTATTATTTCCAGCATAAGAGCATCTCCAACGGCAGCCGGCAAATTTCCTCCCGTTTCCTTCCGCGGAGGACGACATCAAATGCCAGCGGCATACATTTTCACAACTCTAACCAACCAGATGAAATTCGTGCAAACACGGACTGATTTCATATAAGCATGAAGGATTTCGTATAAAAAAGCCGGATCTTCATATAAACATGATGGATTTCATTACATTTACATGAACTAAGCGGTGCCAATCCGGCTATCTTGGTATAATTAATACTCCCGCCGTCTGGAAATACTTGTCCTAGAAATGGATGTATCTAGACTTATTTTAGTTATAGATACATACAATTTATCCATTCTTAGAACAAAAATTTCCCGCCAGCTGGAGAGGGAGTACATAATCTAAATGGCCGCCCGCGGATCCCTTTGTCTTCCTCATGTCCGGCAGACACTTTGCGGGGTCGACGAAGGTCCTCTGAAGAGACGAAGAAGCAAAGAAACCACCTGAATGCGCAGTCATCACCTCGGCGGTGGCCTTCATGGGACCCAAGTGGCGGCGGCCTACCGTGTTCTACTTCTCCTTGATGATGGCGGCGGACACGGAAAAGCTGGCCACCGACTCGTCACTGTCCATGCACCCGGCTTTTGTCTCTGCCTGCATGGCGCTGCCGCAGGCACGGGAGGCGCGGTACGACACGGCAGCGACGATGCCCGTACCAGTGTGCTCGCTGCCGTGCCGGCGTGGAGCAACTCACCACTCCTCATCGAGCTGAACTGGAGCGGCGAGTTGCTGAACCACGCGCCTGCTTGGGGCGGCAGCTGGCTCCGTCGGGCCAAGCGAGGTTGGTGAAGCACCAAGCGGCCTCGCCCGTATCCGGAGGGCTCGGCGGGCCACCCAGCAAGGTAATATGCCGGAGAACGGCTCCTCGGAAGCCATCGGAAGAGTGGAGAAATTGGTGAAGGCGGAGATGGGGAAGCGGCGGAGGGGTGCGATTCTTGCCCGCTGTCTGTCTGGCCTCGTGTAAATAGAGGGCGGACGGTAGGAGCTTGGCCGGCGTCTGGCCTCGTTTAAACTGAGGGCGGACGGGAGGAGCTCGGCCGGTGTTGCGTTTAATTCTGGCCCGCTCATGAACGGACGTGTGGCCGCAGTAGGTTTCTCGGTTTGCATGCGGGTTTAATGGAGGGGATTGATGGAGGCGAGGAGCCGTGTTCAGCCGGGTGTGCAGCGGGCGGTGCAGTACTACTATTCAATTTGACAGCGGGCGGCGCAGTTCCCGATACTGCTTTAATGCAGACGAGCGAGGGAGTAGCGGTTCCCGAAATGTTGAACGGCCAATGCATCCTCCTTCAATTAATGCATGTGGGAAGTAATGGGAGGAGGACCGGGAAAAGAGGTTGCATGATGTAAATGCAACGCAGTTTGCCCTCATATAAAGGCGCCCTCCATTCCAATGCATCTCCACATCGTATGCACCTAAGAATTTCCCCAAGCACCTACACTAAGCGCAAAAGAGCTCACTCCAGACCCATGGCGGCGATGCGCGCGAGCGGCCAGCGGCTGTGCCAGATGGTCCACGACATCGGCCTGCGGCATGGCGCCGAGGATCGTCTCCAGACGGTGTTGGAGACCGGCTGGTGGATGGCTGCCGTCGACGCCAACTACGACTCTCAGTTGGACCAGATGATCGTTGCCACCACCAACAAGGTCACCGTCCTCAAGAAGCTCGCGGACGACATCGCCGTACTCCTCCAGCCCGCGCACCCGGGCTCCTCATTGCCTGCCACCCTAATCGGCCTCCATGGCTGGAACCTCTTTCAAGCACTGGTGGCCCTGCAACTGGCCGCCAACGCCACGAATAATGTCCACCTGGAGGTCGCGCTCGCTGCGAGGCACCTCGCCCTGCAAGAATTCGTCGACCTACACATCCACGTGTACGAGCAAATCGTGTACATAGGTATCTACAAGGCCATTGAGGACGCTACGACGTTGGCCTTCCTCAACCGGATGGAAGCCTTGGATGCCTTTGCTGAGAAGCACCTCGACCTCGCCACAAAAGCCGCCGCTCCTTAGCCGCCGGTCGGTGGCCCGACGCACTAAGTTGAGGAGGAGGAGGTCGTACGTTGATGGATGCATCTTTCTTCTTGCCTTCTGTAACCACCACTGCGATCGCATCATCATCGTGGCCTTAATTCTTATTGTGGTGTTGCATTCTCGTTCCAGTCAATACCGACATGTGCGATCCCTTTGCTTAATTATATGCATCACTGTAACTAGTACTCCATCCGTCAATTTATAAGTTGTGCTTACATTTTCCATCAACTTCGTGCAACGCGCGGGCATCTTGCTAGAAACACTAGAACATGTTAGACCGCGTGTGACCAAACTGACGATGCGCCAATCTAGCTACTACGTACCCTGCTTATCTGGCGGAAATAGCCCCGCCCTAGCGTTTCCAATCGTTATTTCTATCTATCGATCGTGCCAAAAGGAGCAGAACCAAAATGTTACAATTTATACATGTTTCTCTACTCCTACTCCTATACAAGACTCAGTTGGTGATGGTGGTGTGTCTGCCATCCGTCGTTTCTGACCATTAGATCTGCATCTAACGACTGTGAGGTAAGTTGTGGCATTTTTGCAACAATAGCCCACTTCTCTGCTCCAATTTGTAGAAAACCCCTTATTATCTTGAAAGCAACCGCATCCCTCCCTCACCTCATCAAAACAGCCTGAGAAATATATACTCCTATAAAAGACTCAGTTGGTGATGGTGGTGTGTCTTCCATACGTCGTTTCTGACCATTAGATCTGCATCTAACGGTTGTGAGGTAAGTTGTGGCAGAAAACCCCTTATTAACTTGAAAGCAACCACATCCCTCCCTCACCTCTTCAAAACAGCCTGAGAAATATATTTTGAGTGAGAAGTACTCCCTCCATTCCTAAATATTTGTCTTTCTAGAGATTTTTCAATAAGTGACTACATACGGAGCAAAATGAGTGAATCTACACTTCAAAATATTTCTATATAATCCGTATGTGATAGTCCATTTGAAATCTCTAAAAAGTCAAATATTTAGGAATGGAGGGAGTAATATATTGGGAGTATATCAAAACAAGAGTGATTTCTTTCAAGTTTGTGAACAAGTACTACTATTCTACTACTTTGGATCTGTCGCAACGCACGGGCACATTGCTAGTAAAAGGAAAAGGCCTGCCGCGTTCGCGTCGCACTCCCCCCCCCCCCACGCCCGGGAATCGGGAGTACTCCACGGCCCGTCCGGCACGTCACATAGCTTAGGCAAGGCGTGTTGCCTAGCATTTTCACTTTGATGTGGGACCGCCGTTGAGCAAACCGACTATTGGCAAACCGCACCCCGCCCGCCGCCATGTTGGAAAACAGAAATGAGGGGAAGATCTAGCTGTAGCACGAAAGCCAAGAAATTTGGTGTCAGATGGGGCTCGTTGATAGAGTAGGAGCATTCCGTACTACTCTGCTCCTACTAGTACCAAGTTTGTACTATACAACTAGTACTACCACTATACAACTAGTCGGTACGTGCACGGCACAACATCGTAGGAACAAAAAACAGGAAGAACTTGTTTTGGGTGATTTATCTTACTCATGCATTATCCTACTCATACTCTGAACAATGCTGATCTTACATTAACAATGCCTGTCCTTTTTGATTTGATGCAGTGTCCCTACAGTTACTGCCCTTTATAATCACACCACCTTTGCCAAAAACAGGGAAGTACAACTGGTTCCTCGCTCAATCAGACGACGACAAAACACTGATGATCATTCAGACACATGAGCCGGAAAAGTTATATTGCAAAAACCCCACTGTATACAAGCACCATGAAATACGTGAGTATCCGGACAATGGCTGTTACGTCTATGAGCAGGATACCAGCTTGTTGGGGCCTTCATGATTTTTTATTTGGAGGCGGGTAAACATGAACTCTCTGTTTCTCGGACTCAATTATCCGATTAACCAGCAGATCGCCATGGGCAAGGACCTTGATGGCAGAGAGGCTCTGTTTGCTATGGAAAACTGTGTCTACACGGCGAGCCCTAGGAGTTCGGGAGCAAACTCCACTGATTGTCAACGATACAGCCTGCAGCCAAAAGAAGGTGAGAATGACAAAGGCATCCGGATTAACTTTGATCCTTGGATGTCTCAATTACAACATGCAGTGATGTGGTTCAAGCCTTCAGGTTGATAGGTAATTGGGCTGTTGCGTCGAAAGGGTGGAGTACTGGTGTCTCCGGATCATTGGTCGCTGAAGCGGGGCTGCAAATTATGATGGTGTTGGATCATCTCTTCGAATGACGTTGTTGTCTTTGCTGCTTGTTCTGGATGGGTAGTTCTTTCTTTTGTTATGCATATTCCTTGTCATTTGGTCATCCTCGTCTATGTCACTCTTACTATGTAATTGTAACAACCAAACCTCAAAGGATTTGAGTCTCTGTGCTTACCATGCTAGTCCCTGGATTTGAGTCTCTGTGCTTACACACAGTATAGATGAATACCAGAATAGCAAGTGCATGATGTATTACAACGTATGATCCAGAATATATAAAATAAAACAATCTGCATAGCACTTGGCTAGCTTTATTCAATCAAACAACGGAAAGTAGCAGAAAATAACGACGAGTCCCATCATAGCCCACTGGCGATGCTGAGTGCAGACTCGCGACCCTAACGGTACCTTACTCTTCGTCTGAATATCCTGCAATATGAGACGTTGCAGCCATATAGGTCAATACTTTGAATGTATTGGCAAGTTACACAGGAGTAATAATATAGCAACCTACATGTATATGCATAGTACAACAAAGGAAGGCTTGAGGGTTTATTTTGCGGAAAGCTGATTTTGTCCTCATAACTACCTAATAGTCAAAAAAAATTAATTCTTTTATTACTACAATTAAATACACAAGGTTGAGTTGGCAAAATCAACTCCAACCTACCCTTTATTAAGTTGCCCACAAATATTATTAAGTGTCACATCTGTCAAGATCATCCAACAACTGTAATGGCATAGTCGCTCAAATTTACCCATAACCGGGGGCACGGCTAATCATGATTAGTTTTAATACTCTGCAGAGTTTAGTACGCTTTACCCACTGGACCCAATCCGAAGATTGAGATGAAGTCTTTCAGAAGAGGTTCCCTTAACCACCTGACGGCCACATCCCACCTATATATGCTACATCTGTTGACACTGTTTGGGCTAGGGTTCCAACAACTGATCAACTAAGCCAGAGCCCATATAGCCAGTGGCCGCACATGGAAGCTACTAGTCACTAAGTCTGTCTGATCTTTTTGAACCTGGGCGGCATTCCACCTAGGGTGCACTCTCATGAGCGCATGGCCGTAGAAAAGGTGCAAGACCCCATGATGCCTTCCCTCAACACCAAGCAATACCACTTCCGCCCAGAGGTGAGTTAAATCCTGAGTTACTACTCAATTTGTTAAATATATAATCCTCACATAAGCTCAATGAATACTCGAACCAACCCCGTCTACAAAGCATAGCAAAACTACAACTACCACGATCTGCAATGACTTACAACTACCACGATCTGCAATGACGGGAGATAGCTCAACAATATAGCAAAATAATAATAATCCTATACATGCATATATTCATAGTGTGATATAACTACATGCATAGAAAACAATAGGTAAAGGATGATCAACACGTAACTTGCCTTGGTTCTGGTTCAGAAAGTTACACTCCTGACAATAGCTCACGTCGCACTCCGGACAATCTACACGTTTCACACAATTCAACAAATCAATCATCGGAACACAAATAGAACCAAAACAAAACCAACAACAAGAAAACCATTTCAAAAACCCAACAATAGTAGCTTAACAGCACCTAAAATGCACTATGGTCACAACGCAAAAAGAATCACTCGATTCTGATAAACGGTTTGAGAGTTATGGCCTCCGGAAGATTTATTTCAAATCCAAACGAATTCAAATTTGAAAAGTGCAAACATGTGCAAAGTTGGTACTGTGATAATGTGCTGATTTTTGTGAGTGCATAGGAAAAAGAATTTTCTAATTTGGACTTATACACTAAAAGATATAGCTAAAAGAAGTTTAGGTGAAAAACTAAAAATAAAACAAAAAGGAAAACAGAAAATGCCTGAACAGTAATACTATAGCGGCGTTGTAGGAACTCCTATAGCTATCGCCACGTGGCAGCATCGGATTGGTCGGAGAACACCTATGCGCGTGCGTGCTCACCAGAACAGAGAAACGGCGGCGGCGGTCGGGCGTCGGCGGTGGCGCTCTTCCGGCGACTCTCCGGCGATGGGGAAGTGACGGGCGGATGCAGCTTCTAGTGGCTGATGCAGTGGTGGTGAGAACGGCGACTGGTTCGTCCTCTGCAGGCGACAGCGGCGACGGAAACGCGGCGTGCTCCGGCGAAGTTGGGCGGGGTCGCTCCTCTCGCTCCGCTGCAAGTTGGGCAAGGCCAAAGTGTCAAACGGGTGCGCGGAAGATAGAGGGGTCGAACGGAGTAGGCGGTGCGGTTCTGCTCGTTCTGACGGCGGTGCAATCTTCCGGCGAATGGCGGCGGACGGCAGAGCTCCGGGCGAGATGCGTTTCGCCCTAGCTTGTGCGTGCGGCAACAGGGAGGATCGAGGAAGGGGTGCGGGGGTTCTTCGGGGTCTTGGGCACGCGCCAGATGGCTTGGGCGTGCACGGGGCGGCTCGGGTGTGCGACCTCGACTCGGGTTCGCCCCGGGTGTGCGTGCGGTGCGTGCGTGTTCGACTCGAGGAAGAAGAAAGTGGCGCGGGCCCATGGTCAGTGGCTGGAGGCGAGGTGGATCAGGCGCGGGTCGGGTGCGAGTGACCCTGCTGTGTACCGCTTCGCGGGAATTGGGCTGCGGCGGCGGGAGCTGGGCCGCGGCGTTGGCTGGCGGGCTGGCTAGCTGGCTGGCCGGCTGGTGTTTCTTTTTTGTTTAAACAAAAACTACAGCAGCAGAACAAAATAAATAAAATAAAATACATAGTATAAATTCTAAATAAAAGTACCTAGACACACAGTAAAAAGAGCTCTACAGCTATAAACTACAGGAACACTAGTTCCAAAACTAATGCAATTTTCGAAAATAGTTTTTATGCAATAGGCAACACATAATAGCAACAAAACACTCAAATAAAATATTTTGAAGATTGCAAAAATTACCAAAACATATCATACGAACTGGAAATAATATTCTGCACATTATGAACATTTTAAAACAGGGGAGAAGTCATGTTATCTCCGCTCCAATAAATTGCCTTTGGTTGCATAATGATTCAAAATATTGCAGAAAGACAAATAATGCAATAAAAATATGATATGCATATGAATGATCTAATAACATCCTAATTTAGGAAAATTGGGATGTTACAAACCTACCCCCCTTAAGATGAATCCCGCCCTCGAGATTCGGGCTGGCTAGCAAATAGGTGTGGGTGATCCGGCCTGAGATCTTCCTCTTGTTCCCAGGTAGCTTCCTCCTCTGTGTGATGATCCCACTGAACCTTGCATAACTTGATATTCTTGGTGCGAGTAACTCTCTCTGCTATCTCCAGAATCTTAATAGGCTTCTCCTCATATGTCAAATCACTCTCCAACTGAATTGCGTCAAGTGGCACTGTGTCCCTCAATGGAACATCCATCATCTCTGCATGGCACTTCTTCAACTGAGATACATGAAACACATCATGAACTCTTGACAAAGATTTTGGCAACTCCATCTGATAAGCTACCTCTCCTCTACGCTCCAAGATCTTGTAAGGCCGCACAAAACGTGGTGCTAACTTACCCTTAATTCCAAACCTCTTAATCCCACGAAGTGGTGAAACTCTTAAGATATGCACGGTCTCCTACCTCATATGTCACCTCCTTGTGTTTTGCATCTGCATAACTCTTCTGCCTGGACTGTGCTATCTTCAGCCTGTCACGAATCAACTTGACCTTCTCCTTAGCATCTCTGATCAAGTCTGGTCCAAAGAACTGACGTTCTCCAACCTCATCCCACATCAACGGTGTCCTGCACTTCCTACCATACAATACCTCAAATGGTGCCATCTTCAGACTAGCCTGGTAACTGTTATTATATGAGAACTCTGCATAAGGTAAATTATCATCCCAACTGGACCCATATTCCAAAGCATAAGCTCTCAACATATCCTCCAAAATCTGGTTTACCCTCTCTGTCTGCCATCTGTCTGTGGATGGAAAGTTGTACTGAACTCCCGCCTGGTGCCCAAAGATTCATGCAACTGACGCCAAAATTTGGATGTGAACTGAGTACCTCTATCAAACACTACCTTCCTTGGAACTCCATGCAGACAAACAATTTTAGACATATAAATCTTTGCTAGCTGAGCACTGGTATATGTAGTCTTTACCGGGATGAAGTGAGCAACTTTAGTCAAACGATCAACAACTACCCAAATAGAATCATAACCTGACCGAGTCCTGGGTAAACCTGTAATGAAGTCCATACCAATCTCATCCCACTTCCAATCAGGTATAGGCAATGGCTGTAACAAACCTGCTGGTCTCTGATGTTCTGCTTTAACTCTGGCACACATCACATGTTGCAATTATCCAGCAATTTCACTCTTCAGGCTAGGCCACCAAAATCTTTCCCTCAAATCCAAATACATCTTAGTATTACCTGGGTGAATAGAATAAGGTGAATCATGCGCCTCCTGAAGAATCAACTTCCTCATATCTGCATCTTGAGGTACACAAATACGCTTCTCAAACCATATGGCTCCATGTTCATCCTCATGGAAACCTTCTACCTTACCTTTAACCATGTTCTCTTTTATCTCAGCGATCTCCTTATCACCCTTTTGAGCTTCTCTGCTCCTATCAAGCAAAGTAGGCTTTACCTCAAGTGTTGCTAAATATCCCTTAGGAACCATCTCCAACCTGAGATTCCTGAACTGCTCACATAACTCCGGTGGCATATCATCAATATTAATTGCATTAGCATGGCTCCTACGACTCAATGCATCAGCAACAACATTAGCATTACCAGGATGATACTGCACATTCAAATCATAATCCTTAATAAGCTCCAACCATCTCCTCTGCCTGAGGTTCAGATCCTTCTGAGTAAAAATATACTTCAAGCTCTTATGATCAGTAAATATATCACAATGATTACCAATAAGATATGGCCTCCAAGTTTTCAATGCATGCACAACTGAAGCTAACTCCAAATCATGTGTAGGATAATTAAGCTCATGATTCTTAAGCTGGCGTGAAGCATATGAGACAACTTTACCTTCCTGCATCAAAACGCTGCCAAGTCCTTGACGAGAAGCGTCACAATATACCTGGAAGTCCTTATGTATATCTGGCAGAGTTAAGACCGGTGCTGTAACCAAACGTTGCTTCAACTCCTGAAAACTGGCTTCACATTCATCAGTCCAAACAAATTTCTTCTCTTTCTTCAACAATTCAGTCATAGGCTTTGCAATCTTGGAAAAGTTCTCAATAAACCTCCTGTAATAACCAGCAAGGCCCAAAAAGCTGTGAATCTCTCCAACTGTCGTGGGTGTCTCCCACTCTGTAACTGCAGCAACCTTAGATGGATCAACTGCAACTCCATTACCTGACACAACATGTCCAAGGAAAGCTACCTCATCGGACCAAAACTCACATTTGCTGAACTTGGCATACAACTGATGTTCCCTCAGTTTCTCCAATACCAAACGCAGATGCACCTCATGCTCTTGCTTATTCTTGGAGAACACCAATATATCATCAATGAAAACAACCACAAATTTATCCAAGAACTCCATAAACACCTTGTTCATCATATTCATGAAGTATGCAGGAGCATTAGTCAATCCAAATGACATAAGAGTATATTCATACAACCCATACCTCGTAGTAAAAGCAGTCTTTGGAATATCTTGCTCACGAATCTTCAATTGATGATAACCAGAACGAAGGTCAATCTTAGAAAACACAGTAGCTCCCTCCAATTGGTCAAACAGATCATTTATCATAGGCAAAGGATACTTATTCTTAATGGTTACCTCATTCAGAGAACGATAATCAACACACATCCTCAAGGTCCCATCCTTCTTCTCCACAAACAAAACTGGAGCTCCCCAAGGTGATGAACTTGGGCGAATAAATCCTTGTGCCTGCAATTCTCTTATCTGCTTCTTCAATTCCTCCAACTCTTGAGGAGGCATTCTATACGGTCTCTTTGCAATAGGTCCAGTGCCTGGTATTAAATCAATAAGAAACACAATATCTCTATCTGGTGGCATACCTGGAAACACATCTGGATAATCCCTCACAACTGGCACCTCTTCCAGGCTACCCCCCTTAAGAGAGTTCACCTGCACCTGATTATGCTTATACTTACATACATATTTGATCCTCTTCCCTCCTAGTGCACTGAGAGTAATAGATCGACTGGCATAATCAATAAGACCTTCATATTTGATCATCCAGTCCATACCCAAAATAATATCCACACCTTGTGACTTCAATATAATCAAATCTGTAGGAAACTCATGCTCCCCATTAGACATGGTCAACTGATGACAACCAACACCTACTATCATCTCAGCTCCTGGGGAACTCACTCTAATAGGCATACTAAGTGTTTTGGTTGGCAATCCATGTTTATCAACAAATACCTTCGAAATAAATGAATGCACCAGTATCAAAAAGAACAAGTGCAGGTACTGAATTAATCAAGAACTTACCAATCACTACATCAGGTTCATTATGGACCTCCTCAACATTAACATGGTTGACATGACCCTTTTGGAAGGGGTTTGGCTTGCTGGATCCTGAGTTCTTTGCCCCCGGGCAATCTGTGGCATAGTGCCCCATAGCATTACACCTGAAGCACTGCACCTGACTCAAATCCCTTGGCGCACGTGTAACCTGGTGGTTCTGGTTATTGTTCCCTCCATTGCCATTACCATTACCTCTGCCATTGCCATTGTTACTCTTGTGCCCATTATGATGATGGTGCCCATTATGGTTGTGGCCATTCCCTCCATGATGATTATGATCATTACCTCCATGATGATTATGATGCCCATTACCTCCATTACCATGATATGAAGTGCGTGGCTTCTGCTGCGGTCCTGAATTATACCTGTTATTGTTGTTGTACTTCCTCTTGCCATTCTCTATGGCCTGTTGCTTTCCCTCCAGCACAATAGCCTTATCAATCAAATCCTGGCAATTCCTAAAAGTGGCCACTGTCAACTGAAGGCTCAAATCATCATTTAGGCCCTCCAAGAATTTCTCCTGCCTAGCTGCATCAATGTTAACATCATTAGGAGCATAACGTGCAAGATTATTAAATTCCTCCACATACGCATTAACTGTGCGACCTCCCTGGCGCAAACTGTGAAACTCCTTTTTTAGACTCATAGCACCAGCAGACACATGTGCAGCACGGAAAGCATCCTGAAACTGAGGCCATGTGATAGTAGCAATGGGATAGGTGACCAAGTAATTGTCCCACCAAGCTGCAGCAAGACCCTCCAACAAATGTGAGGCAAACCTCACCCTCTCTGCATCTGTGCATCCAACCGTCTCCAGGTTCCTATTGACTGCACGGAGCCAGTCATCAGCCACAATAGGTTCAGGGGAACTAGAGAACCTCTAAGGATTCAACCTCAAGAACCTGGTAAGCATATCCACTGGTGGCGGTGGCGGCGGATTATTGTTGTTATTGCTGTTGTTCTGGTTCTGGACAAGCAACTAGATCAACTGAGCTTGTCCCTGAAGCAACTGCTGCATGTATGGCGGTCCATCATTGCCATTGTTGTCTCCTCCTGCAGTATTACGCCTATTATCACGCCTCGGCGGCATCTGGTGGGCAAGCATAGAAGAGTTATAGATATAATAGGGCCAAAGACTATGTATATATAAATATATTCTACCCATATGCATATTATGATCAAGCCAACAAAACACAACAACGAATAACACCAACAAACAACAAACAATATGATAATATTATATATATATATAGTCGAATAACTTCGACACTAAGCAATTTAACAAACAACTATCAACCAAGCAAACAATCTAGTATCTTCATACCACGAAAATGGGCATAATCAGATACGCTAACACGATAATGTTGCAATATAAAACAAACATGAATGGTGGTCTCAGCACTAGTTCCTACTTAACTGTTCAAGATACTTGAGGGGGTTAACTAATAAATAGTAAGAAGTATAGCTAGTTTATAAAATAACTTTCACTCCTATGGCTTTTCTAATCCATTTTCTAGGGTCACGTCCTACAGTCAACACACAGCTCTGATACCATCTGTAATGACCAAACCTCGAAGGATTTGAGTCTCTGTGCTTACCGTGCTAGTCCCTGGATCAAACTCGCTAGGGCACACAGTATAGATGAATACCAGAATAGCAAGTGCATCATGTATTACAACGTATGATCCAGAATATATAAAATAAAACAATCTGCATAGCACTTGGCTAGCTTTATTCAATCAAACAACGGAAAGTAGCAGAAAATAACGACGAGTCCCATCATAGCCCACTGGCGATGCTGAGTGCAAACTCACGACCCTAACGGTACCTTACTCTTCGTCTGAATATCCTGCAATATGAGACGTTGCAGCCATATAGGTCAATACTTTGAATGTATTGGCAAGTTACACAGGAGTAATAATATAGCAGACCTACATGCATATGCATAGTATAACAAAGGAAGGCTTGAGGGTTTATTTTGCGGAAAGCTGATTTTGTCCTCATAACTACCTAATAGTCAAAAAAAATTAATTCTTTTATTACTGCAATTAAATACACAAGGTTGAGTTGGCAAAATCAACTCCAACCTACCCTTTATTAAGTTGCCCACAAATATTATTAAGTGTCACATCTGTCAAGATCATCCAACAACTGTAATGGCATAGTCGCTCAAATTTACCCATAACTGGGGGCACGGCTAATCATGATTAGTTTTAATACTCTGCAGAGTTTAGTACGCTTTACCCACTGGACCCAATCCGAAGATTGAGACGAAGTCTTTCAGAAGAGGTTCCCTTAACCACCTGACGGCCACATCCCACCTATATATGCTACATCTGTCGACACTGTCTGGGCCAGGGTTCCAACATCTAATCAACTAAGCCAGAGCCCATATAGCCAGTGGCCGCACATGGAAGCTACTAGTCACTAAGTCTGTCTGATCTTTTTGAACCTGGGCGGCATTCCACTTAGGGTGCACTCTCATGAGCGCATGGCCTTAGAAAAGGTGCAAGGCCCCATGATGCCTTCCCTCAACACCAAGCAATACCACTTCCGCCTAGAGGTGGGTTAAATCCTAAGTTACTACTCAATTTGTTAAATATATAACCTCATATAAGCTCAATCAATACTCGAACCAACCCCGTCTACAAAGCATAGCAAAACTACAACTACCACGATTTGGAATGACTTACAACTACCACGATCTGCAATGACGGGAGATAGCTCAACAATATAGCAAAATATTAATAATCCTATACATGCATATATTCATAGTGTGATATAACTACATGCATAGAAAACAATAGGTAAAGGATGATCAACATGTAACTTGCCTTGGTTCTGGTTCAGAAAGTCACACTCCTGACAATAGCTCGCGTCGCACTCCGGAAAATCACACGTTTCACACAATTCAACAAATCAATCATCGGAACACAAATAGAACCAAAACAAAACCAACAGCAAGAAAACCATTTCAAAAACCCAACAACAGTAGCTTAACAGCACCTAAAATGCACTATGGTCACAACGCAAAAAATCACTCGATTCTGATAAACGGTTTGAGAGTTATGGCCTTCGGAAGATTTATTTCAAATTCAAACGAATTCAAATTTGAAAAGTGCAAACATGTGCAAAGTCGGTACTGTGATAATGTGCTGATTTTTGTGAGTGCATAGGAAAAAGAATTTTCTAATTTGGACTTCTACACTAAAAGATATAGCTAAAAGAAGTTTAGGTGAAAAACTAAAAATAAAACAAAAAGGAAACCAGAAAACGCCTGAACAGTAATACTATAGCAGCGCTGTAGGAACTCATGTAGCTATCGCCACGTGGCAGCATCAGATTGGTCGGAGAACACCTGTGCGCGTGCGTGCTCACCAGAACAGAGAAACGGCGCCGGCGGTCGGGCGTCGGCGGTGGCGCTCTTCCGGTGACTCTCCGGCGATGGGGAAGTGACGGGCAGATGCAGCTTCTAGTGGCGGATGCGGTGGTGGTGAAAATGGCGACTGGTTCGTCCTCTGCAGGCGACGGCGGCGACGGAAACGCGACGTGCTCCGGCGAAGTCGGGCGGGGTCGCTCCTCTCGCTCCGCTGCAAGTTGGGCAAGGCCAAAGTGTCAAACGGGTGCGCGGAAGATAGAGGGGTCGAACGGAGTAGGCGGTGCGGTTCTGCTTGTTCTGACGGCGGTGCAATCTTCCGGCGAATGGCGGCGGACGGCAGAGCTCCGGGCGAGATGCGTTTCGCCCTAGCTTGTGCGTGCGGCAACAGGGAGGATCGAGGAAGGGGTGCGGGGGTTCTTCGGGGTCTTGGGCACGCGCCAGATGGCTTGGGCGTGCACGGGGCGGCTCGGGTGTGCGACCTCGACTCGGGTTCGCCCCGGGTGTGCGTGCGGTGCGTGCGTGTTCGACTCGAGGAAGAAGAAAGTGGCGCGGGCCCATGGTCAGTGGCTGGAGGCGAGGTGGATCAGGCGCGGGTCGGGTGCGAGTGACCCTGCTGTGTACCGCTTCGCGGGAATTGGGCTGCGGCGGCGGGAGCTGGGCCGCGGCGTTGGCTGGCTGGCTGGCTAGCTAGCTGGGCCGCTGGCTAGCTGGCTGGCCGGCTGGTGTTTCTTTTTTGTTTAAACAAAAACTACAGCAGCAGAACAAAATAAATAAAATAAAATACATAGTATAAATTCTAAATAAAAGTACCTAGACACACAGTAAAAAGAGCTCTACAGCTATAAACTACAGGAACACTAGTTCCAACACTAATGCAATTTTCGAAAATAGTTTTTATGCAATAGGCAACACATAACATCAACAAAACACTCAAATAAAGTATTTTGAAGATTGCAAAAATTACCAGAACATATCATACGAACTGGAAATAACATTCTGCACATTATGAACATTTTAAAACCGGGGAGAAGTCATGTTATCTCCGCTCCAATAAATTGCCTTTGGTTGCATAATGATTCGAAATATTGCAGAAAGACAAATAATGCAATAAAAATATGATATGCATATGAATGATCTAATAACATCCTAATTTAGGAAAATTGGGATGTTACAGTAATAGTTGGCACTGTTTAGAACGTCATTCTCGTCTGGATCACGAGAGTCTGAGCGCTGCAGATGGGTGCGTTTTGGTGGTGTAGCAAGACTTCTTATGAACTATCATGTCTTGCTGTTTATGTCAGTAGTAGTCACTAGTCAGTGTTTGAATGTTGTATATATCGTTGTTTCGAACTGTTTATTGTCTCGAACTACTGGTGGGCTAAATGAGGGCATCACCATTCTCCAGTGTTCAGAGTGTATCTCCTTTTTTCAAGTTATATAATTTGAGCTCAGTGTCTTTTCGATGATGTACACTTGTTTGGGCCAGTGAGGTGTCGTTGAATATGGGCTGAGTAGTAACGGAAGCCAAACTGGTCAATTATGACTCTCAGGCCGGGCTCTCAAAAGATCCTAAAAAAAGGCCGGACTCTCCAAAAAAGAAAGAATAAGGACTCTTAGGCCGACATGTGGGCGCCACCGGTGTTTTCGTGCGCCTGCGCGCCGAGAGCATATTGGCGCGTGTTCGAAATTCAAGCTACCTTTTCATCCCCAATCTCCCGCCCCTCCCCCACCTCTGGAATCTCGATTCCTACTCCAGTTCCCCCAAATCCCCCTCCTGTACTCCCTGTACTCAAGCTCACTATCATGTCGTCGGTCAACGCAGATCTTCGAGCTTAAGATCCTGAGGTCCGTCCTGCCTTCGGTTGCTGCATGTTGTCGCTCAACAGTGGCATGGCGGCGCTTGACGACCAGTTTGCCGGCAAAGTGCTGATGGTAACCATCAATGGTGACCGGCCTCCCGTCTCGCCGGACGACCTTGTCAAAGCTCTTGGCATTGCGCACGCCATCCAAATAAGTGACTTGCTCGTCGAAGTCTGTCCGCCACCGGCTGATTTCTTCGTCAGGTTCTGGACAACTTTTGACTGCAGTTGTGTGTTCGAATCTTCCCGGCATTTGTTCTGCGATGGCGCGCTGGTGAGCTTTGATCGGTCGCACCCAGGATGGGGCTCGGTGCCCTCTGACCTTGAGTTTTTAACAAAGCTTACCTTCCACGGCATGCCTCGACGTGCTTGGAACAGCGAGTCCATGAATGAGCTTATCAATGACCTTGGAGGTGAGCTCGTAAGTGTGTTTGTTCCTCCGGACAGCTGGGCTCTGACGGTTATGGCATGGATGAAGAAGCCGTCCACCATACCGAAGGTGATTGGTGTTGAGATACCGGTGTAGGAACCGGGGTTGTACTATTCGTCGCCACCAAGGCCGCCGCGGACCACGTTAGGGATGTACCTGTATCAAGTGTTCGTGCATGTCGAAGAAGTGGTCAATCCATCAATCGAAGTCCTGCCGCCGCCGCTGGTGCCAGGGTCCATCGATGACGTCCATTACAGGAGTCAATGTCAGACTTTCCCCGTGTTTCTCGGAACGATGGATGGCACATGGCCTACTCCATCGCGCGGCGGAGGCCACTGCTTCTTTGGGAGAAGAGGCAGGGCTGGCTGCCTGGACGTGCTCTAATTTGAGGTAACAACTGAATCTTGTCACATACTAGTTAAATCTGAGCTATGGGTGTGAAGCACTGATGTGCCAGTACATTTGATTATGACCTGTTCTAATTTTGTACCTGAACTTTTTTTAGAAAGGGTTGTACGTCAACTTAATGTGCTAGCAGAACTTATTGTGTTGTCTGTCTGTTTTCTTTGCACAGCATTCAAGATATTTCCCTGTCATTGATAAAGAAGATGAACCGTTATGTACGAGTTCGTTGGTTTCAACATAGCCCTACCCATAGCGATCCACTGCTTCCATCCTGATTGTGTCGCCTGCGTGAAATTTTTGTATGCAAGTTAAGTGTGCTATGATGTTCTATATGATTGTGTCAACTATATAAGTTTTTACTGAGCATCAGCAATGCATATGGCTGAAAGATGTATTTACGAGCATCGACCGATGGGTCTCTCTCTCTCTCTCTCACACACACACACGCACACGCACAAGTGGGACCCGTTGAATTATTTCTTTGCTCGTGACAGCTTTTAATTAGGTTCCACTATAATCTAACTTTTTTCTTAAGTTATTAATTGAGCTCAGTGACTTCAAAAAGTTGTACAGAAGCCTTGTTTGGGCCTTTTTGGCGTCGCTGAATGTGGGCTGAGTAGCCATCTTAGGTTGTACTGTACTACACAGGCCTTTTTTTTCAACATCAGCAATGCAACTAGGCCGACAGTTGTACACAATATCCGGGTCAACTTGTTATTCTCCGCCCCGCTGGGCTGCAAACTTTCCTAGGAGGTATGCATTAGGCTTAACAAGAAAATGTACTTTAAGAAATAATAAATGGGATGTAATTATAATAACTGGGCAGTAACTATAAAAAGATGCACCAAACGCGTAATTAGTTTAAAAATATATTATTTTTGGAATTTGGAATTTTTAATTTCATTACTTATTGCGCGCGCAATATTTCGTTGGATTTTAACGTAATACAATTTTATTTTGAAATTATATTTAATCTGACTAGAAATTTCGGATAAAAATATTTGGGATCCCATAAAAATGTGGGAATTTTTCTTGAATTCTGTTTTGAGCGGTTGGTTGAAATTATTAATCGTTGTCCTAGCTAGAAAATGGGCTGTACTTTTAACAAACTGTAAATGGGATGTAGTAAATTCCATTAGAATTAAAAAATGGGTTGTACATTCTTACAAATCGCAAATGGGCTATATGTTCTCTGCCACACACTTGTGGGCCTTCTAAGTTGACGCGTCCCCTAAAAAAATAGTTGACGCATATGCAAGGCTTTGAAAATAACACACGGTTCTGGCAGCTGTGGCCGTTGGATGTCCATCCAACGGATGTCGTGCTTCTTCTCCAATCTCAGATATTCTTGCTACAGCCGCCCAAAAAATGATTCCTCCCCCTGACATCTGGGGCGCACCATTTCTGAGGCTGACCTGTGGGCCTACTAAGTTGACGCGTACCAAGGGCTTTGTCAACTTAGTCAATATAAACGATTCTAGCTGCAGTGACCGTACGATGTCCATCCAACGGCCATAGTGCTTCTTCAACCTCTGGTCTTCTTGCTCCAGCCGACCAAAGCAGCGCCGGTCGTGCCGTGTGCTCCTGCCTCCCGTGGCCGGCTGTGATGTCGCGGAGGCCTCACCGCCCCTACTACTCCCACCGCTGGCCAGGCCATCCCTCTACTCACCCACACCCCCTGTTATTCCACGACGACGGCAGCCTCACACCGCAGCTGAACCAGTGAACCCTCGTACTCCTCTCCGCGCGAGCTTCCACTCCCGCGTCTTCCCCGGCTCCGCGTCCTCCCCTTCCTAGGCCTCGCCATCGTCCACCGCCCTGGTGCTCTTGGCGCGGCGTGGTCAATGTGGTCAAGCAACGGCTTCCATCGGAAGAGTACTGTCGTGGAGAGGCCGACAGCTGGGTCGACGGCAGCCGCAAGGAAGTGCCTCCTTTTTACGCGGAAAATAATTATTCCTCGACCTAACAGCAGGGACCCACCGGACGGGCAACTGTAATTCGTGAAAAAAAGTTTCCCCCTGACTGCTGGGACCTACCAGCTACATCTTCGCACGCAAGGAAGTGCGTCCGGGCAAAAAAAGAATGATTCGCCCCCCTGACTGCTGGGACCCACCAGCTACATCTTCGCACGCAAGGAAGTGCCTGACAGTCGGAACCCACCTGGTCGAAGCGTACGTAGCGTTGTCATTCTGGTCGCGAACATGTACGTACATACTGGTCGATGTAGAGGCGCGCACGTGTTGTAGTAGAGGCGCGTATGTATCATGTACACGTACGTACAGCGGCCAATGTCCAAGAAAGAAAATACGGCCACATACGTACATACGAGCAGGGTCTCGAACGCCTACTCGCGCATACGTACGGCCAGGGCTCGTGTACATGGCTGGGTCAGAACGGAGAAACAGCGTCGTCGTCGTGTTCATGGGGAGCCAACCGGCTGGGTCGGAATGGAATGCGTCGTCGTGTCCGTCGGGAGGGCTTGGACGGAACAGCCGATGGAAACGAGGCCTGGCGTACCGCAGAACGGAGGAAATGGCCTTGTGTTCGACCGGCCACGTTTGAAACGGGATCCTGTTCATCGGGAGGGGTCTGGCGTACCGCAAAACGGAGGAAATGGACCTCCTACGGTCGAAATGGAGGTCCTGTTGATAGGGAGGGGTGTGGTGTACCGCAAAATGGAGGAAACGGACTTGTGTTGGAGCGCTATGGTCGAAACGGGGGTCCTGTTCATCGGGAGGGGTGTGGCGTACCGCAAAACGGGACTCCACGGGATACTGCTCATATCCACCGTCGACCCCTCCAACCTCCACGGGCTACTGTTCATCCACCGTCGACCTCCTCCAGCCTCCACCTGCGACTGTTCATCCACGGGCTCCTGTTCATCCAGCCTCCACCGCGCGCTACTCCACCGGCTACTGTTCAACCAGCCCTCTCCACGGGCTCCTGTTCAGCCACCCCTCCACGGGCTACTGTTCATCCAGCCCTCCACCATCTACTGTTCATCCTGCCCTCCACGGGGTGGTCCTGTTCATCCTGCCCTCCACGGGGTCCTGTTCATCCAGCCCCAACCGGCTCGAACGATCGGGGTCCTGTTCATCCACTCCCACCGGGAACTGTTCATCCAAACCCCCCACCAACGCTCACTATTGATCCAGAGGCAACGCCATGGGGTCCTGTTCATCCACCCCCACCGGGAACTGTTCATCCAAACCCCCCAGCAACGCTCACTGTTCATCCAGAGGCAGCATCGATCGGCTTCAGTTAGCAGCAGTAGCGAAGGAATCGCTCGATCGGGTTCAGTTAACAGCCATCGATCGATCGCTCGGGTTCAGTAACGTGTAGCCTGCAGTGCAATCGCTCGGGTTCAGTTAGAGCCCAACACCTCGCTCGGGTTCAGTTAGAGCCCAACACCTCGCACACACACGCGTACGTATGAGAGAAACGCGCATCGCTCGGCCCCCGACCACCCACCGTAACCGGGGACTCCCCGATATTTTCCGTGCCCTCGCTTCTACCACGGTTTTTTCCATCATGGACGGCCCAAAGAATGTCATGCAGCTGCGTCTCTGGCCCGCCCAGGACGAAAATCCCATTTTCTATCATGATTTTTTGTCATAGAAGTAGGACCCCACCACATCTATGATGATACCGGGTTTTGTCACAATTATCGTCATAGAAGTGTCATAAGTATGATAGAAAAGATTTTTGTTCGGCCCAAAATGTCACGGATGTGTCTTTTTTTGTAGTGTTTTAACGGCCCATGCCTTTCATGGTCCAATACCAGCCCAGTTTCTCTTTCGGCCTGCTAAAGGCCCACAACACAGTTGGGCCATTTACAATATGACCTAACTTTCGGCCTCTTAGCGGCCCATGCTCTTCATGGTCTAGTACAAGCCCGCTGTCTCTTTCAGCCTGCTAAAGGCCCACGGTATAGTTGGGCCATATGTAGCCCGAACTTAGTAACGGCCTGTTAACGGCCCGTGAAATCAATTGGGCCCACCTGTTGCCCGCTTTGATGTCAGCCTGTTAACGACCCGGGAGTTAAGAGGGCTGACCATTAACTTTTGGCCTGGTAACGGCCCATTAACTTAATGGGACCACTAAAGTTCGTACATGTCTTTAAGACAAATTAGATAATTTGAGCCCATTACAATGAGCAATTATGCACAGGACCAAAACCGATCAAGCAAAGGTACGGCATACAGGGAAAAATGTTGCACATCCAGCATATATTACAGGAAATTACATCAACTGGGCAATCAAAGATTGATGCCAGTGCAAATAAATGAACAGAACCTAACGATCTATAACTTCACAATCTGCAACCTCAGCACGGATGACGCCCATAAGCATGTGGGCAAGTTCTTGCTGCTTTGCTACACTGTCTCTGAAAACATTGATCAGTTGTTGTGTCGCACGACTCTGCACCTCTGATTCCTCCACCATTTCCATCATTCCTTCAGCCATTAATTGGTTCAAAAACATACATTTTTTTCCGTTGCATTCGAGACAGAGGATACTGAACAGATTCAGATGGCGATTTTGGCAGGCTTTTATTATTGATAGTGGAGAGTGTCTCGACCACTGCATCATAACATAAATTAGGAGGGGAACCAAACAGATTAATCATGAGTTATTGGCATATTACCTGGCCTAGATTTATTGGAAAGAAACAATGGGGTTGCCTTGCTGTTTTCAGAGTTTGTCTTCTTATCTTCAGCAGCATGCACCAAATTAAGACACTAGCATTGCTATCATTGGCCAAGTCAGATAATAGGAAAGCAACATTGGCACAACGAATGTTTGGGCAACTAGCCAACACCAAATTAACACAATATGGCACAGCTATCATCAGCCAGGTAAGGTAATACGAAAGCAACATTGACACAATGAATGAATGGGCAACCAGAGCAGCACTACAATTCATTAATGTGCATGATATGAGATAGTACACTCATGCAGCTCAGTATGCAAAACTACCAGGAAGTTTTCTTTACAAAAATCAACATTGGCGCCTTTAACATTTTGCTACAACTAATTTTAGATCAGACAAAGGTTGGATTCACGCCGATTAACAAAATACATGCTCATGTAAAAATATAGTGATATACAACAGGTACTTACATCAGCATTGGAGCACAGAGAATTCCCGCAAGATATTTTCCTCGAATACAATCCCAATGAAGGAAATCTTCTATCATTTAACCTTATTTTCTAAAAGAGAGATGGGTAAGAAACATGTAGAAAATATGATCAGAATGCTATAAAATTTCATGATGTGAGGATACGCACACGCTTCTTAGAATGGAGATGACATTCTTTTGCTGGACTGGAGCGGACTAGTTCTTTGGCCACTGGAATCTGCTTATTATCTGTGGGAGTTGGGTTTCTCTGTGCTGGAGCAGTATCTATGAAAAATGGAGTTGGTTTTTATCTCCTGGCATTTGGATCTTTTGCAAAGACCTGGTTTGTAACCCTTCAGATTCTAACATAGCCGTCTTCCCCTTGCATGCCTTATATAGAAGAATGGTGCTTCAATTATAAAACATGCTACAGCAGAGATGGAGTAGGTACTGAAGAATAGAAAGGCATGACATATTGACATGTATTCCCTCCATCCGGGAATAAATGGATGGGTCTAGGCGTATTTCAGTTCTAGATACATCGAGTTTTATCCATTTCTACGACATGTAATCCAGACGGAGGGAGTATGATGTAAGAACTAGGGATACGATAGGACAACACAGTAAAAAAACACTGAAAACCCACTGCAGAACCAAAGTAATCAAACCCAGTGATATGAGATAGTACACTCATGCAGCTCAGGATGCAAAACTACCAGGCAGTTTTCCTTACAAAAATCAACATTGTGGCCTTTAATCATACATTTTGCTACAACTAAATTTAGATAAGATAAAGGTTGGATTCACGTCGATTAACAAAATACATGCTGATGTAAAAATATAGTGATATATAACAGGTACTTACATCTGCATTGGAGTACAGAGAATTCCTGCAAGAATCTTTCCTCACAGACGATACCAGTGCAGAAATTCTTCTATCTGCTAAGCTTATTTTCTAAAAGAGAGATGGGTAAGAAACATGTAGAAAATATGATCAGCATGCTATGAAATTTCATGATGCAAGGATATGCACACGCTTCTTAGAATGGAGTTGACATATTTTTGCTGGACTGGAGCGGACTAGTTCTTTGGGCACTGGAATCTGCTTATTATCAATAGGAGTTGGGTTTCTCTGTGCTGGAGCAGTATCTATAAAAACTGGAGTTGGTTTATTATCTCCTGGCGTTTGGATCTTTTGCAAAGACCTGGTTTGTAACCCTTCAGATTCTAACATAGTCGTCTTCCCCTTGCATGCCTTGTATAGAAGAATGGCGCTTCAATTATAAAACATGCTACAGCAGAGAGATGGAATAGGTACCAAGAATAGAAAGGCATGACACCTTGACATGTATTCCCTCCATCCGGAAAAAAATGGATGGGTCTAGGCGTATTTCAGTTCTAGATACATCCTTTTTTATCCATTTCGGCAACATGTAATCCGGATGGAGGGAGTATGGTGTAAGAGCTAGGGATACGACAGGACAACACAGTAAAAAAACACTAGTTGAATGTAAAACTGTATGCTAGTGGAATACATACAGAAAAAACTAAGGAAACATACACGTGTATGATTGGGAAACTAAGATGGCATTGCAACAGAGCACTAGAACAACACTTCAATGTAGAAAAACATGGTATGGTAGACAGATGAAGTACATACTGATGAATAACAATGCATAAGATATTCAGAAGCATGATGTACAAATTAAGCAGATGGCATTGCGATAGAGTAGAATGACAGTACTTGAATTTGAAAACATGTTATCATGAATGGAATAGGTACTGAAAAACAGGAAGGCATGACATATTTACATGCATGATCAGCATGCTAAGCACATGGCATTGCAACAGAGTAGATACACTCCAGGACATTATATGCATGTTGTACCCATATCACGGGCCAAGTTAGAGCAAGGACCTTGTGGGGTGAAGAGGATTCAACATCTTTCTGCAAGTCTTCTGAAGAACTGCCTTTACATGTTCCATCATATTGGGTATCATTGACATCAAGTTTATTGGCCTTTACATTGCTCCGTGAGGTTCTTGTGGATATATCAGTGTGTGCAATTATATCTGACATGCATGGAAGACAACTAGTAGTTAGATTTATGTAATGAGTGCCTGTAGGAGACGACATAAATTGTAGGACTGGGGTTAACTAGCAGCAACAGGTCTCAAAAACTAAAGGGAGAACACAGATGAAAGCTATAGAATATGTATCGTTTGTACTCGAGATTAACTAGATGGCACACAAAAGTATTAAAGAACAACATAGGTAATACTAGAAGTGGTATAATACTATAATCACCAGCCTGTGGGATAGCATTGGCTGATGGATGATAACTATGGAACAACGTTACCTAAAGAACAAGTATCTTAGCTAAACTATGAAACAACGTTAACTCCTGAACAAGACCCGTAAGAGATCAGCATGAATATACAGTGAAATGTGATAATCTATTTTCCATGCTTAAATGAATAACAAAGCCATAAATGTTGCACACAAGTAAGATGAGGGTACAACCTATCTGGCCGCCATCCATAGGAGTGAGCATCATGTGCTGACTTGTCGATGGCCCTGCAGTTGTTGTGGCTGTCCATGTCGGGCACGCGCATTCGATGCAGGGAACTGTTGAGTGGGGACTATAGCTCCCTTCTGGTGTATGCTTCCCTTGTTGGATCAGCTGCGGTGAGTCAGAAGACGGTGTGGCTGAAGATGCAGATAATGCATAATGTTAAGAACGACACATCTCTTTGATCTGAAGAAATACACTAAGAGATCAACAACAAGGTACAAGAGTGGTCACACGTCTGTTGACTGAGACTAAATTGGGGTCACACGATTTTATTTTATTTTGGTACTGTTCGATCTACGCCGGATCGCTTGATGGCCGTCTTGTGCCTCCCAGCTGACACTGTTAGCCCCGAAGAGCCAACGAGCAACGGCAGAGCAGCTTGCCTCCGTCGTCCGTGGCCCCGGCCAAAACCCTGCTCCCCGCCCCACCGCACTGCCGTGGTTGCGCCGTCCCCGGGCCAATCCACAAAGACTCCCCGTCATCCAGATCCGGCGGCGGCAGTACCTTGAACCCACGCAACTCTAAGATAGCCATCTAAGCGCTGCTTCCGCGGTGAACTTGCGGCCCCGCACCCTTACGTTAGACACCAGCCAACCAACAGCCTAGGAGCTCCGCCGCCTCGAGGGGTGCTGCTTCCCATTGGGAATCGATTGGCCCAGAATAAAAATTTAGACAACTGACACCTAAATAAAGTGATTTGAGATGAGGGTGCGACCTATCTGGTGGCATGGTGAAGTAGGCAGGTCCAGCTGCCGAGTCGGTGAGGCCGGCGCGGTTGCGGTGGCGACCGGCGGCAGGGAAACAACAATGTCGCGACGGTCGACGGCTACGGGGAAGCAGCGCCGGGACTCTGGACGGATCCGAAGTTGGAGCCGCTCCGGCACCGTGAACAACAGCAGGGGTGAATCGGCTCCGGTACGGTTCACGCGGCCGTCGTCGAGGCAGCTCAAGCAGCACGGTGTAAGAGGCACACGGCCCAGTGCACGACGGCAAATGGATAGTGTCTCCGGCATTAGGGAGGAGGGCGGCTGTGAAATTGGTGCGGTGGGGGCGCCATGGAGGAGGGGCTGAGGTTTCGCGGCTCGGGAGAAGGGAGCTTCCGGGGGGAAGGTGATTTGGTGCCCACGTGGTATGAATGGGGGGGGGGAATTGGGAGGGGAGTGGAACCATGTTTTACGGACGCATTTGTCTGAAATGTGAGGGGGAGTTACAGTTCTACCCGTGCCTTTAGGCTTCTCGGCTTGGGTCTGTGTACTGAGGGTCGGGGATAGAAGAGTACTTTGCTTCTCCCCAAATAGTGGGCGGGAGCGATTTCGGGCGATGAGGGCGTGTTTTGAAATATAGTGGGCGTGAGCGATTTCGGGTGCGCAGAGCGTGTTTTGAAATAGTGGGCGTGAGCTATTTCGGGCGAGAGAGCGTGTTTTGCCGACCATGGTTTATCAATTATTCGGCACATGTCATTTCGGCCGAGGAGAAGGCGCGCTTGGATGAAGTTATGAACCTACCCTCAATGCACAACGGGCCAATTAATGCGTCTCCCACATAGGACGGCAATTTCGCGTCTCCCATTTATTTGCTCGGGCGAATTCCACCGAGCAGAGGATGTTTAACGGTTCGTTCAAAATTTGGGAGAACGAGCATCCACGTCTACCTTACCAAGTCGATTCGACTCAAATTTAGAAATATTAGCTTTCCACTTCTTTTTTAGATGGAGAGATGATGCTCGGGAGTAATGTGTTTTTACATGCTCATTGCTAGCGATTTACTATATGAAAAATAGTCGACCCACTCAAAAACGGGAATCAAACCCAAAATGAAATATCTCGATTCAATGAAATAGCTCGTTCACCAGGTCAAAATAGTGAACTAAATCCAAAATTGAACACCTCAATCGAATAGCATGTTGTACAGTATTATAGTACTCCATGAACATGTTGAAAGTCAAATTAATGAACTTGTTTGATATACGCATATATCCGTTCATGTGTGGATTGCAGAAAACATGTTCTCCAATTTAAATATTTGAATGCAAGTTTATATCGAAACATGGTTTATATCAGTCTTTGATGCATAAAACGCGACCTCCCCCTCTCCGGGACTCCTGCTCTCTCTCTCTCTCTCACCGACAATCTTCAATTCTGTCGCACGCATCCAACACACAAACCTTGTTGGTCCCTCTCGCTTTCTCTCCATCTCTCTCTCTCTCTCTCTCTCTCTCTCTCTCCCTCTTTGTGTGTGTGTGTGGGGTCTTTCTAGTTCGCATGCATATATACTCCATCTATAGGTCTCTCTCGCACACTATGTATGATTCTCTAGTCCAAGCTAGATATCTTGGGTGCACTCATCGTACGCACACAAATTCCTTGGCTCCTTGCCCGTAACTCTCTCACGCACCACTCTGTCCTCTCAGATCTCTTCCCCCTCTCTCTCAAACTCTCCATCTACCTGGGTCACACATACACAAGCATATCTCACTCGCACTCGATAGGCCCATCTAAAACTCTATCTCTCTCCCTCGTTCTCTCTCCATCTCACATGCACACACACACAATCTCATGCCTAGCTAGCCAAGTATGATGGTCTCTCACTCAATTGTAGGCACACGCAGTCCCCCCTATATGTATATGACTAGCTAATCTTAGTCTCCATCACAAACATGTGCATGGTCTATCTCGATTTCTCTTGGGGCATCTTTCTATCGTGCACGCACCTCCCTCGACCTCCCACCCATATAGTCCCCTCAAGATCTCGAGGGTGTCTCTCTATCACAAACACACCCTCTCACCCTCCCCATGCATCCATGTTCTCCATGTGTCCCTCTCGACCTTTGTTCCTCGTTGGCCAGACATCTATTGGACATGTGCTATAGGGGTGTCTCTCTCCGTTGCAAACAATCACACACTAGCTATCTTCGTGTATCTCCACGCCTCGCTTTTCTATCTCGGAGATGCATGCGTGATATGTTCGCCTAAGAAACGCAAAACACACTCTCTCTCTCTAATTTATCGTCTGTTGTCACTTTCTCTTTCACACACATACTCTTTTTGCACACTTACTCATTCTCCTTCACACGCACTTGATCCCTCTCGACTTATGCACTCTCCTCGGTCCATAGCATATTGGTTTATTGAAAAGTCAAACATCACAAAGTTTGACCATGTACATGGAGAAAAACAATTACATCTGGAAAGGCAAACATATAACATTAGATTCACCATGAGATGTAGTTTCGTATGATGTATCTTTGGTATTGAAGATATAAATAACATTTGTGTAGACCTGATCAAAGTTTCCAAAGTTTGACTTCTAAAAAAATTGCATGCACTGCATTATCGAGCGGATGGAATATCTCTTTGCCCCTCTCAGCTATCTAACGCACCACTCAGCCTTATCGGGGCTCCTCAATCTCTCTCAAACTACACATGTCTCGCTCGCGCTATACATATAGACCCATCCAACACTCTCCGCCCTTGTTCTCTCTCTATGTGACACGCACCCCCCTAATAAGTACCATAATCCCTCACTCCATCATAGGCGCAAGCACTCCCCCCCTAAGTATGATTATCTCTCACTAGCCATCAGGAACACACGTATTGTCTCCTTCCATCCATACGTCTATCTCGATATCTCTCGGGGTATCTTCTATCGCGCACACACCTTGTCACTCGATCTCCCACCCATGTAGTCCCATCACGATCTCCAGGGGATCTCTCCATGACAAACATACACTCTCTCCTCCCCATGTCTGCATTTTCTCTGTACATCTCTCAAAACCTCTCTCCCTTGTTTGTCAGACCCCTCTTGGCCACGTGCTAGGGGTCTTGCTCTCTCGGTTGCAAACAACCACACACTATCTCCTCACCTTGCTTCCGTTGTCGAAGATGCATGTGTGATATGTTTGCATAAGACACACACGTTTTTTCTCGACTTTTATTGAGTGTTGTCCATGTCTCTTTCACACACGCACACACACTTTTTTCACTCACTCTTTCTATTTCACTCTCTCTCTCTCTCTAGTTAGGGACTCTCTCATGTCCATAAGCATATGGATGTTTTGAAAAGTCAAACCTCAGAAAAGTTTGACCAGGTATATGTTCAGAAAAACATTTACATCTGGAAAGATCATTAGATTCATCGCAACATGTACTTACTTCATACTATCATTTATCTTTGGTATTGTAGATATAAGTAATTTCTTTATAAACTTGGTCAAAGTTTCAAAAGTTTGAATTTAAAAAAATGTTGGAACTACATTATCGAACGGAGGGAGTAGCTCTTTCTCTCTCTCTCTCTGCTATCTCTCACGGGCCTCCCCTCTCACACGAACACTCTATACCGACGGAATATACGCTCGCTGTGTCAGTGTATAGCTCTGTATATTGTTTAGTTGACCGGTCAACCAGTCCACATGCTGCCTTGTCAGCTCGTGTTCTGTATCTTCGTGTGCTGGCCCATGTGGCACTGGGTGAAAATAAGTAAACTAGAGGCCCATCTGACACGCGGTGAAGTAAACAAAGTTGAAACCACTCGTGGTAGCACCCTGCACGCTAGTAAATTGAGGACGCATTGAGGACACACTTCTTCCGCGTGGAGGACGCACTCGCGTACAATTCACCACTGCGCAACGGCATGCACAGAAGGACGCACTCGCGCACACCCAACACACAACACACACCAGCACACGTGTACACCGGCGTCGCCGCCGGTTGAGATGGATGGCGAGGCAGCCAACAAGCGGAGGCGGCTCGAGCCAAAACCGCATCCGGCAAGCCTGGACTTCATCATCAGCCTCCCCGACGACATGCTTCTCTTCATCATCGGCCTCCTCCCCACCAAATCTGCCGTGCGGACCGCCCTGCTCTCTCGGTGGTGGCGCCCCCTCTGGCGCCGCGTCCCCCTCAACCTCACCGTCGACAGCTGCCTCTGTGACAGGGATTGCAAACGCATGGCCGCAGTCTCTAATATCCTTTCATCGCACCCTGGGCCAGCCAGATGCCTTGACATCTGCATGTTCAGTACCAACTTCAAGGTCCAACCCAAGTTCGATGAGTGGTTCTTATCCCCTGCCCTAGATCAACTCGAACAGCTCAGCTTTGAAGTTGGACGATGTCGCTCTCTGCCGCCGTCCGCGCTCCGCCTCGGGCCAACGCTGCGCCGTGCCAGCTTCAGCTCCTGCTATCTTCCCCAGATTAATGCCACGCCCGCCCTTCTTCTCCCTCAACTCAAGCAGCTCAACCTCTTCGACGTTTTCATCTCGAAGAAGGCTATGGAGCACCTGCTCCGCAGCTGTACTGCGCTCAAGTACCTTCGTCTTGAGCAGATCCGCGGGTTCATTAGCCTCCACATCGCCTCGACGAGTCTCCGATGGATTTATGTGTCTTGCTGGCCCCGCAACAAGACATCAATTGGGAAGAGATCCCTCCAGCTGTTGCACGTTATGGTCATTGACAATGCGCCTTTCCTTGAGAGATTGCTTGTATCGGATCTAGAAGGTCCAACAAAAATCAGGGTCATTGACGCGCCGAAATTGACAGCGTTGGTGCACTCGTCTGCCAAATTCTCCGAACTGTTTATTGGATCCGTAATCATTCAGGTACAGCACTCATCTTCTTCTCCGTCTTCTTGAAATTCATTTTTTTAAATTTCTTCTTGATGTATTTCCGACCGTCTTCCAGAAAATGATTCCCACAAGCTTGACCCAGTCTATGCGCACAGTGAAGATCTTGGCAATAAAATCTATCGGCCCCAATCTGGATCAAGTTGTTAGATTCCTTACATGCTTTCCGTGCACGGAGAAGCTACTCGTCGAGGTGAAACTTCTTTCCTATTAGTAAACAGTAATCACAACGTAGCTCAAATTTTTCATAATTTTCCCAAATTACGATGACAAGTGTAGTGTTCAAAACTGCATCTACGCACTGCACCGAAAGAAATGTTTTTAGTATTTTTTCTCACATGATCACCTGCATCGTTTTTGTTGTTGTACTACTATAGTAGCCTAGGCTAGTCATAGTGGAAAGTAACTTAGACTACTCCAGTAACTCTATGGTTACCCTAAGAGCAAGTACTACCTCTGTCCTGGTTTACTCTTCCTATTTTGTAGTATCAAAATTTGACCATAGATTTAACTGACAAAATGTTAATGCATCTCACTAAGAACTATATCGTTGGATTCGTATTTGAACATAATTTCAAATGGTGTAATTTTTAGTGACATGCATTGGCATTTTCTTACATAAATATATGGTCAAAATTTTATACTAAATAAGAGGTAGTACAAAAGTGGGCTATAACGGCCCTCCACTATGTAGGCCAAAACACGCACCAAATTCACTTGTGATGCATTTGGCATCGATGCCCCTCCATTGCTCACCTGGTGCCCCAATCTGGATCACCTACTTTGCTCCGGTGCCAAATTAACTCACGCAATGAAAAAACACTTGCGTGGGAGAGAGAGAAGACTAAGGCAATAAAAAACACTTGTTTGGGAGAGTGAGAGGCTGGTGTAGTTGGTTTGATTGATTTTTTTATACATGTGGGTCTGTGTGCACAACGGTGCCAACTCTCTCACATCGCGAGAGCGGTGCCAAAATCTTTTGATTTGACATCAATGCGAATTATGTGGCATACTTTTGTGAAATATGGCATCGGCCACATAGTGGAAGGCAACAAATGCCCAAGCTCTTCACGTACTCCTAGGTAAATGAGAGGAAAGAGAGAGAGAGAGAGAGAGAGAGAGAGAGAGAGAGAGAGAGAGAAAATATCACTAGCCAGCCAACCCTATCGTACGAGCGAATGATATTGGTACCTCTTGATGACACGACAATCTTATACAGCCAACTGCTCTAATATGTTCTCTTCTTTTGCAGATAAAAAAGACCCGAAAGTGAAAAATGTGCTGCACTATAACAATCTCATCGAATGCCTTGATCTCCATCTTACAGAAATTGATTTGATCGACTACCGAGGCAGCACATTTGAGATTAAATTGGCCAGGTTCTTTGTTCTAGAGGCATGTGTGCTCAAGGTAATGAGGTTTGGCGTTCTCTGGCGCAACAATGAATGGCATGCTGATCACCGCAAGCGTCTAAGCCTAAATGACAAAGTCTCCACAGAACCTTAATTTGTTTTTGAAACATCAAGTGGCCAGAGACTCGAAAACTTATTTGCCCATTAGTGACTTGTCAGGGTGGTGGATTTTAGTTTGTACGATAATGCTGCATCCACCTAAAGTAACGAAAGTTCTTACGTAAACTTCCTAGTAATTCCCTCTTCATAGGTGCAGCATTACTCCTAACATTTGTAATATCAGTTTGAAACTTGTAATATTGCCGTGTCCTATTCCTGCGTTTTCAAAATCCTGCGAATCAAACAGGTCCTGAGTTGGTGATGATGTTGTGCCTGCCATCTTTCACCAATAGCCGTCGGATCTAGATCTGATGCATACAAACCAAACTTCTACAATTTTGCAAAAAGATGCCCGCACTTGTTTCCTATTTACAAACAACTCCTTGTCTCTCACAATGAACCTTATCTCCTCCCCACCACATCTAGAAGGCCATGGAGAAATCTGGCGCGATGGCCGCTGCCGGCGCCGTCCACCCCCCAATCTTGGTGTTCCGTACAATGCACGGGCATCTACGCACGGGAAATTATGTCAAACACGGCTAGTTGTAAGCAGGCTAGGTCTACAGCCATGATGATAGTGACTGCAGATGGTCGGCTGACTATGGTATGCCGAACATGGCGCCTATACTCATGTGTCATCTCCCGCGTAGGGTCTTGTCACTTCACTGTGAGGAGCAGCACGTAATAATTTGACCAACGGGTAGTACAGTGCTACTACATTGGTAGTAGTACTACTACTACTAGTACTAGCACCATCATCTGGATTTAGTAGTACTACCACGTCCATCTGGATTTAGTATTTGACTAGCAATATCTAGTAATGCATGTCACAAAAAAATGTATTACTCCCTCTGTAAATAAATACATGGTGTATTGTTTTATTCCTATCGGCGAGATAACTTAATGTCTTTTTGCTACTTAATAGGATTACATGCAATGAACTAATCACTGCATGTGATGTTTGGCAGTCTCAAGTCATTGAAAGCATGCACGGGCATGGAGGGGGACGCAGCTTCATTGACTTACTGCACTGCCTTTGGGTGTATGACACGTGGGCCCAACGGGTGGCTGGCCAACCTGTCATACAGCCAAAGGCAGGTGCAGTAGAGGGGCGAGGAGTAGATGGCCAACACGCACATGAATTCAACGCAGTCTGCACTTCTCATATAAAGGCTCTCGCCAGTCCAATCTACAAAATCCTACGCACCTACGCACCCAAGGGCAAGGGTGATCACTCCAATCGCAATATCAGTTGACAAGAAGCTAGACCCATGGAGGCAATGAGCGTGAGCATCAGCTGGCTATGCCAGATGGTCCATGACGCCGGCCTGCGGCCCGACACCGAGGAACGTTTCCAGGTAGTGCTTGTGGCCGCCAGGGCGAGGGACCGCTTGGACGACAGCTTCGTCTCCTTGTTCGACGAGGTCCTCGTCGGCTTCCTCGACAAGTTCACCGTCATCAAGAAGCTCGCAGACGACCTTGACGTACGCCTCCAGCCCACGCGTCAGGCTCTGCGATGCCTGCCACCCTCAACGGCCTCTATGGTGACAACCTCTTCGACGCACTGGTGGCCCTGCGACTGCCCACCATAGCGCCGGAGAATGTCCACCTGGAGGTCGCGCTCGCCGCGCAGCGCCTGGCGCAGCAAGACACCATCGACATAATCACCCACGTCTACGCGCAAATCATCCACAAGGACTACTACATGCAAGAGGAGGATGATAGGACGCTGGCCTTCTTGGACCGTAGGGCAACCTTGGACGGCATTGTTCAGAAGCACGTTGAGCTTGCTGCCAACGCCGCTGCTCCTCACACGTCGGTTGGTGACCCGGTGCACTAGGCCGTGAGGATGTCGTTGATGGATCCGTATGTATCTTTATCCTTCCGTCAAATCAATGTAGTAGTATATGGTACTACTAGTAATTATCTTACCTTTTGCATCAACTTCATAATTTTCCTGCGTACTCCATGCATGAACCGCGTTGGAACCGAACTTCTCATTACTCTAGGGAAAATCGTTATTTCTATCTATCGGTTGCGCCATGGAGGAGAACCAAATTTTACGAGTTACAAGTTCAGAAGGAAAAGCCTGCCATGTTCGCGTCGCACCCCCACATGGTTGGTCCGGCACGCCGCTCAAGGGGGAATGCGTGCTGTGTTGCATTTTCACTTACAAGTGGGACCACAGTTGAGCAAACCGACTATCGGCAAACCCCCACCCCGCCCACCGCGCGATGGCTGAGAAAACAGGAGGGAGAAGAGATGGCTATAGCATGGACTCCAAGAAAATTGGTGTCGGATGGGACTCGTGTGGGTGGCGTGTGCCGTACTGCTAGACATGAATGCTAGTTATGGCCCATGCCACCCCACTATATCGAGGTGCTAGTTACATAGAATAAATTTCCTGGAGTCCGTGCTCAACCCTCCTCTATCTCTCTTCTCAGCCAGCCAGCAGACGTGCGGAGCCCATTGTCTGTTTGCTCATATGCGGCCCCACATGTCAGTGAAAACGCAAGAGGACCCACTAAACCTGCACATCTTTCACCTCGACGTGCTGGTGATGAAAAACAAATCCAATAAAGATCTTCGGTGGCTGCTTTTGGAGTTACTCAAGAGTAGGAAGATTCTATTTACAGTTTAACCCAAGATGCACATCACGTGGCTTCAACTACCACTCTATTTTCTTGCATGACACGACCTGGATGCTGGACGTCCCACGTGTCGGCAAAAGGAGGAGGAACTCGACCAAATCTTCGGTTGTGCTCTCGGATTAGACTAGTTGTGCTAACTTAAAATTTTATTGTGTAGAATGGATGCAAGTTTTGGTATTGGGAAGAAGAGTACAACGATATATTGATAGAGCGCAATTTAGTAGATGTTCCAACACTTTTAGCTAGCATAGAGGCTAGAGATGAGACTAGTGCACTTGTTGATAGAATAGAGGCTAGACACATCTACTTCTTTACACTCGAAGAAGAAAGAAGCACGCAAGATCGAGCCTCCACAGATCAACAATTAATGCATCGAGAAGGCACTAATCCAACTTACAGGAGCAGTTATGGAAGTTGGATATCTTCTAAAATGTATTCTTGTGGTTCTTGTTTCCTTTGGTCTTGCTTTTCTAGTCAAAATTTTGGTGATGTATTTCCATGTACCCAAAAATCAATGATGAAAAAAAGATATGTGTTTGTAAAGAAAAATGTACGTGGCCGGGATGCGGTCGCGCGTTCGGCACACGACCACCGCATCCGAGAAATGGCCCGGACACGACCCCATTGCCCTACCCAAACGGACAGAATCCGGGCAAAACGGAGGTCCGTTTGGGGTCGTGCGTTGGAGTTGGCCTTACAAGTGGGACCGCAGTTGAGGAAACCGACTATCGGCAAACCCCCACCTTGCCCGCCGCGTGATGGCTGAGTTAGAGAAACGACGAGGTTGAAGAGATTGCTGTAGCATGGACTCCAAGAAATATGGTGTAAGATGGAAGTCGTGCTGGTGGCATGTGCTGTACTCCTGGACGTGAATGCTTGTTCTGGCCCATGCCACCCTACTACTCCTACTACTTATAGTAGTAGTATTGAGGATTCGAGGTGCTGGTTACGTACAGCGAACACATTAACATATGCCCACCTCACACTGTGGCCAAATTTCCTTGAGTCTGTGCTAGGTTAAAAACTGTTCTTTGTGAGGATGGGTGGCTGGTCTCTAGTTTAAAACTTGTTGTATTACGTACGTAGACGTAGAGATAGTGCAGCATGTGAAGCTAGTACAAATAGTGTACTATTGTTGATTGGCCTCATCCGATAACCTGTTGCAATGCATGTACAATTATGTATTCGGAAATATTTTTTTGCCTCGTCGCAGCACCCACTCAGAGAAGCGACTCGAAAGCCATTCATAAATTTAGTAAGTTTATCACAGGCATATCATTTTATTACATACAACAGGTCATCAACCCACAACGACAATGAGGATACATTATAAATACTAAAGTTTTCATCACACAACAAATAACAAGCAATGAAATGAACTTCAACTCAACCAATCCTCGGCGTTGGAAATGCTTGCTTTGAACCACAAGCGATTCTCTGGGAAGAGCCAGCTACTGTCAATCTCGAGACCAACGCAGGACTGATCATCCAGGCTGAAGCGGCCTACTATATCACGACCAGGGTAGGGAACCACCGCAATGTCCGACGTATAGATACAATTGCTTCTCATAAATGGTAGTAACATTGTGTCAACAACAGTTGGATCGCCTTTCACCATCATTGGATAGTTTTGTCCAAGGAAGAGCGAGTTTGCTCCATGACTATCAACACTGTACCAGGGAGAAGGTGTTGGCGCTAGCACACTAGTATCCATCCCGAATACCATGCAACGGGTGTTGGAATAGGTCCGGAGAGTGCGACCATGGGAGACAACACCTGCTCCCTCAGTAGTAACATCAGCAGTGGGCTGTATACAGACAAGAAGGGGTGATCCATCGGAAGTTGCCAGGCGCCACTGAGTATATGGGCCCTCCTCGTCCTCATGCTCGTGATCATCACCATCTTCATCTCCCCCTTGGTTATAAAATTTTTCATGTATAGGTGGTGGAATGTTCACATGACCTTGGAAACACAAGAAGAAGGTTAATTAGTAGAGAAGGGAAACTTGCTAACTCGCATGCATGTGGACGAAACAATTATAATTACGGTGGAAGACAAATGTACCGAAACTACGAGGATCCCATGCAAAAACAGTGCCACGAGTGGTGGCAGCAAACACAAGACCCTCGTATTCAATTGCATCACAGTACACATCCGTGTATAGAAACTGATTTTTGAGCAATATCGATCCAGTCAAACCACGAAGGACGGCAACAAGCTTGTCGAAGGTAGCAACAACTTGATAGTTCTTGTAATTCCAAGAGTGGTTGGGAACTCGAGAAATTGCTATCTTCCGTAGACGACAGTCACCATGATCATATTTGAACGGACGTAGATCATCTGTGTGCTCAACCTCAGGGCACTCAGAGATTTTTGGAAGTGGAATCCGCTGACGAGTGTACACATTCACAAGTTCCCACTCACAATTGTACCCAATATAAACAACCCAATCTCCATTTGCACCAGCCCAGGCCTTACCCTGAAGCGATGGCATCTTAACATCACACGTATCGTTATCAAGCGACATCAACTTGCACAAGGCGAGGCCTCCGTCGTCCGCGCCCATGCGAACAGGCTTATAATGAAGAAGATAAGGGAGATCAAACCGCTCCTGGACCCTTGGGTTCCTTGTAATGATGTTATTAGTTGAGTCGAGAATGTTCTTGAACAAACCTGCTATGCTAGCCGAGGTGATGACGTCGCACCAATCAATCAGTTCCCCCACCACGTCATCTTTCAGATCGGGGCAAGAATAATGGGGTCGTTTCCGGCTTGTTCCCTCCATGGAGAAGACGATCGAACAATGGCAGAAGGAAGGGTGAAGGCAAATGGATGAGGGAGGAAGAGCGTGCGACAGCAGTTCCAAATCGAGAGGGAAAGGCGAAGAGTCAGTGGACGGTTGCCAGTTTGCCACGATACACGAAGAGCCGCCCCGGCCTACACATCCTTTCGGAAATTGTACAAAAGGACTCGTCGTCTTCTCACTGACATGTTGGAACGGGACCACATGTCAACGAAACATGGTGTGTAATTTCTCGTGCAAAATGTGATCTGGCCGCGTTGGCCCGAGGTGCCGCATTAGTTATCGACCTTTATTTTTTAACATACAATCTGAGTGGATAGCTCCTGTGGTCATCACACATGAGCGGATATATAGGTGGGCTAGGTGGGCAGGCCGCAACAATCTAAGTGCTAAAAGAGTTGATCTCGAAAAAAGAGTTGATCCAATGCTTGGTTTTGTTTGGATTTTCCAACTATGACCATTGGATAGAGTGAATCAATGGCTTACATTCAAAGTTATTCTCATACTATAGAATGGTATAGGAATGTGGAGAGATTTGGTTGATTTTATATCGCTGAATAATATAAAAATATTACCAGTGCGGACGCTCCACCCCGAGGTTTGTAGCTCCTTCTCGGTCGTCGGGTATCTATGTTCTTCCACTCTTTCCTTTAAGACATGAGCTTTGTTCATCCTGTTGACGACACGCGGGACATCTATATGCCTCCATTTTACAAAATCATACTATATGCCTCCATGACACGCGGGACATCTAGCATCAAGGTGGCGTGTCATGCAAGAAAATGGAGATATGCAGTGCGTAAGTGAGTCATGCACTTCGATGGCACCTAGTACTACGCAATATTTTTTCTCCTCGATGGCACGTGAATAGTGCACATACTCAATGACAGAGCACGGGATGGTAGCCATGGACATGGCCGGCCCTTTTTGAAGAGAGTACTAATAAATACATAACTTTGATGTGTCCCGTCAACTCGCAGAACGACGAGAAGCTTGCTTACTACGCCTTCTCCCTCGCCAACGCGTGCGCGGTGGCTCGCAGCATGAGGAGAAACTTTTGCTTACAAGCGGTGGACATGCAGCAGTTCATTTGGTGTCAGATTGCCAGAAGTAGTACAGTACCATCATTATTGTTCGACTTCCGGAAGAGGAGAAGAGCCAAGCGCAAGGTCACCTACTAACCTAGTACAGTACTACTACAGCCAAAGCTGGTCCACCTTTTTATAGCATGGTTAATTAATATAGGCGGCTCTTGCAGCGGCACATCATTTAGAGCAAGTACTCTCTTCGTAGGATCAAAGGAAGTGAAACAAAAGTTGGAGTGGATGCTAGATTGCCAATTAAAACATGATTACATAGAAAAAAATCCTATATCATTCTATCCTATGAATCAAACGACCAATGTAGGAAAATTATGAGGGGGGTCTCTCCAACAGTGTTCCTCGGCTCGCACCTAGCATCACGGTGGTCGAACTTGGAGTCATTCATCTGGTACACGTGGCATCTCAGATCTGGTACTCCAAATTTAGGTTGGCTCTATGTGATGTGGCAACTTCATATACTAACCGGATGCTGGCTATACTACTACGGTACTCACACTCCAAGAAGTGACTCGAAAACCATTCATAAATTGAGTCTATGACACACATTTGCAAATGTACCATTCATTACATACAACAAGTCATCAACACACAACGACAACGATGATACATATTGGATTAGATTATTTCCAACAAAACATTCCCGTAAATACTGAAGTTTTCATCACACAACAAATAACAAGCAATGAAATGAACTTCAACTCAACCAATCCTTGGTGTTCGAAATGCTTGCTTTCAACCATAGGTGCTCTGGGAAGGGCCAGCTATTGTCAATATCGAGAGCACCGCGGGACTGATCATCCAGGCTGAAGCGGCATATATCAGGAGCAGGGTAGGGAACCACTGCAATGTCCGAGGTATAGATACAGTTGCTTCTCATAAATGGTAGTAACACTGTGTCAACAACAGCTGGATCACCTTTAACCATCATTGGATAGTTTGGTCCAAGGAAGAGCAAGTTTGCTCCAAGACTACCAATACTGTACCAGGGAGAAGGTGTTGGATCTAGCACACTAGTATCCATCCCGAATACCCTGCAACGGGTGTTGGAATAGGTCCGGAGAGGGCGACCATGGCAGACAACACCTGCTACCTCAGTAGTAACAATCACAGTGCACTCTATACAGACAAGAAGAGGTGATCCATCGGAATTAGTTGCCAGGCGCCACTGAGTATATAAGTTCTGCTCGTCCTCATGCTCGTGATCATCACCATCGTCATCTCCCCCTTGGTTATAAAAATTTTCAAGTATAGGTGGTGGAATCTTCACAGGACCATGGAAACACAAGAAGAAGGTTAATTAGTAAAGGGAAACTTGCTAACCCGCATGCATGTGGCTGAAACAGTTATAATTATGGTGGAAGACAAACATACCGAAACTACGAGGATCCCATGCAAAAACAGTGCCACGAGTGGTGGCAGCAAACACAAGATCCTCGTATTCAATTGCATCACAGTACTCATCCATGTACAGAAACTGATTTTTGAGCAATATCCATGGACGAACCGTGGAATCAGTAACGACGGCAACAAGCTTGTCGAAGATAGCAACAACTTGATAGTTCTCATAATTCCAAGAGCGGTTGGGAACTCGAGAAATTGCTATCTTCCGTAGACGACAGTCACCATGATTGTATTTGAACGTACGTTGATCATCTGTGTGCTATACCTCAGGGCACTCGGAGATTTTTGGAAGTGGAATCCGCTGACGAGTGTACACATTCACAAGTTCCCACTCACAATTGTACCCAATATAAACAACCCAATCTCCATTTGCGCCAGCCCAGGCCTTACCCTGAAGTGATGGCATCTTGACATCACACGTATCGTTATCAAGCGGCATCAACTTGCACAAGGCAAGGCCTCCGTCGTCCGCGCCCATGCGAACAGGCTTATAGCGAAGAAGATAAGGGAGATCAAACCGCTCCTGGACCCTTGGGTTCCTTGTAATGATGTTATTAGTTGAGTCGAGAATGTTCTTGAACGAACCTGCCATGCTAGCCGAGGTGATGACGTCGCACCGATCAATGAGTTCCCCCACCACGTCATCTTTCAGATCAGGGCAAGAATAACGGGGTCGTTTCCGGCTTGTTCCCTCCATGGAGAAGACGATCGAACAATGGTAGAAGGAAGGGTGAAGGCAAATGGAGGAGGGACGAAGAGTGTGCGACAGCAGTTCCAAATCGAGAGGGAAAGGCGAAGAGTCAGTGTACGGTTGCTAGTTTGCCACGGTACACGAAGAGGCGCCCCGGCCTACACGTCCTTTCAGAAATTGTACAAAAGGACTCGTCGTCGTCTGACTGACATGTTGGAACGGGACCACATGTCAACGAAACATGGTGTGTAATTTCTCGTGCAAAATGCGATCTGGACGCGTTGGCCCGAGGTGCCGCATTAGTTATCGACCTTTATTTTTTAATGGCGTGTCGTTCAGTTTTGAAGCACGACTAACTGGTACTGTTTGCAGAGAAAATATAAACTACTCTACCACTACTCCACCTCTAGTACTAGTAGTATAAAAAAGATATATAGGCTGGAGCTTCAGAGCTTTCTTGCTAAGGGCTGCCCATTTGCTTCTCACACTATCACCCTCTCTCCAGATCTAAAAAAGACGACCTCTCTCTCCCTCCTCACGGGTGGTCATAGATCCGCCATGGAAGAAAAGGACGTGCAACGTTGACGCACTCGTCGTCGGCGAGCGAGGTCACGCACTGACGACAAGGCTGTCCTCTCAGACCTAGCGCCCGCGTGGGATAGCCTCCGTCCCGAAGCTCGCTGCCGTAGTGCGTGCTGAGGACGACGACCATGAGCGAAGCCACTTCCCGCCGACCCTCAGGTATGCTACCTCTTTTCGAACCATACCCTTGTTCTATTGCCCCATCTGCCACGTCGCTGCATGTGGATCTTTTTCCACTCCACCATCTTCCCAATTTGCTATCCTCTGCTCTGCTGGTCACGCAGACGAAAACCTTAATTTGCACTATTAAAGGAAACCCTACTACATGCAGACTAATCCATGTCTGGGTTGAATAAGGAAAGGAAGGGAGACTGTACTGTCCAAGAGAGTAGGCATCGGACCCGCATCTAGGTTTCAAAGGGGAAAATCAGTAGCTAAGGAACGAGTCTCGTGTCTCTTGGTTGAAGAAGGGTAGAAAGGCATGTCAACGCAATAGAGAATGACCAGGTCGATGAGTTTGTTGTCCTCACATAGGAAAAAGGTGGCTAAACAGAACAAAAATGGGACGTAATCCACATATGCTGCCTGGATATTTGTTGCTCTGGGCAACCATACCTCCCTCACCACTCTATGCGTCCGTGGAGGTACATCGTATTGGTGCGCCCACTGTCCGTATGGGCCTCCCATGCTCTTATTGTAACTTTTTTGCTATTAGTATAACACCAGCAGTCAAGTCAAGCAATGCTACTGCTAAAGTGATGCTAGATTTAACTAATGCCGCACTCAGTCTAATGCCACCGATAAATTTAAGCAATGCCATTTAATGTCACTGGATTATTTCAGGGTTAGCTGTTGATTGTGGATGTATTAAAGATTTTTCAGCTAAGGCATTCTAATGCTGTTGCACAGCCAGTATACCAACGATGAAACTTGTTACTACCTTCAGATTTTTGCACTGTTAATGCTTATAGATTACATACCTCACTTTCATGAGATAAGTTAATTTTTTTGTACAGTGTCACCAAAATGCCAAGGCGCTGATGTCATTTTATTTTGGTTAAACTGCACAAAAAATTATGAAGACAAGAGGAAATGTCAAGAGTGGGCACCTCCTCCTCCGGCTGTTCTCTTGATTCGTTCAATCAAGTTTTTATGTTTGATCGATTATCAAGATTGGGATAGCAATTTTTAAGGTCCCCCCGAGTTCGAAATGATATTTACCTTGGAGGTACATGGTTTGCAATTTTGTATTGTTAATTCTTATAGAAATCTTCAAGTGCTAGAGTTTATTGAAATCTGTTCAGTAAAACCATTGTACTGTACCCTATAATAAAATAACTACTCTACTGTTGCACTAGCCACTGAATTAGTGTATATTTGCAGTATTCGAAATTTTGAATGGTGTTGCATTAGCGTACAGACATAAATAAAGTGTGGCAAGCTTTCCCAGATATGTGCTCAAGAAAACTACTACCTGTTTTTCTAAATACTAGACGTTTGGGTACTTTAAATTGAACCGCAAAAACATCTTATATTAAGGAACAAAGGGTGTAGAGTTCACTCAAATTATCCCGGTAAAGCTAGTCACACCTTTGTTAAAATTAATGTTCATTATGTTATCGGAGGAGGTCTGTAAGTTTGTCTCTAATGCCTGTCGACTACATACCTGACATCATGATGTAATGTTAAGTCATTTCCTTTTGTACAGTTTCACTGAATTGTCAAGGCGGTGATGGCATTTTATTTTAGTTGAACTGCACAAAATATGCTTAAAAGAAGAGGAAAGGTCAGGAATCGATCATTCTTTCAGAAAGAACTATATATGCCTTTCTGACACCAGCCGTTGTTGCCTTATTTATTCCTTCAAACAGGTGGTTAGAAACAGTCTTGCTACCTTTTCCCATTAAGAAATTGGAATGCTTATATTTGTGAGTCTATGCTTCAGCTAGTGCCACTTTTATAGTAATCACACTTTCAATATCTATGCAAACAGGGATACTCGATTTTAGTGGAACTGCACAAAAAGTCCAACTGGTTCAACATTGGGAGCATGTTTTCTTCCAAACCTTTATATCCAATTGGTGGCACTATGAGCTGTTCATTATGAAGTTACATGGTTTTCTACTATCTTGCTACTCTTTTTGTACTGTCATTAGATAGTAATACTAGTGGTTTGCATGTGAATTTATTGGCAGGGTGGACCTACATTGGAGGTGCAGGACATGATTCAATGATTGGATGATCAATTTTGGTTGTATCGATTTCATCTCTTCCATCACTACGAACATGGATATCCTTGGTCTGATGAAGAATAGGCGCTATATTTCTGCTCTGAACCAGCAAATCAATTCAGTATGAAATTGTCCAGGGCAAAACATGACTGTATCAAATTGTCTAGTGCAAAACATGACAGATGCTAAGCGGAAGAGACATGTTTAAACCGAAAATACAAGGTGGGGTATATGTTTACTAGCTGCTTGATATTTGTGCAGACAGAGATGTCTGCCCGTTGCTATTTGGCAAACACACAAAGTGACCGCAATTTTGGTTGAACTGCACAAGAGGATAGTATAGTCACTGCATGCAGTGCCATTTGAAAATAGACACAGAAAGATTGGATAGCCACTTCATGGACTACATAAAAGTAGTACTGTACTATTTATTGGCCAACACTAGGTGCATCATTGCTTTGGTCTGATTATACAATGGGCATCATTTTGCCTAAGTTAAAGTTTGTATTCCGAAAATAGTCTTGCCGTGTGATTGAGAGAAGACCAAATCATATTGCAGTGGATGTTCCTCCATCATGTGCTGTTCATTCTCATGGTTCCAGCTATTGGTGGAACCACTTACGTTTGCAAGAGGAATTGTAGACTTCACAAACAAATTAGTCTTTCAGTCTATACTGAATGTGCCAAGAGAAGCATCCATGTTAGTAGGCAGAACAGATGTTTTTTCTAGATCTTTGCTTTTGGAGCCACATATTTGTATATGATCTGTGAATCATTGAGATGCATTAACATGTTGATCTTATGTATGGGAATCGTACTAGTTGGTTTTAGTTGTGGCTGATCTTTGCTTTTGGAGCTACATATTTGTATATGATCTGTGAATCATTGAGATGCATTAACAGTTCCATATATCTATTCGCTCAGTGTTTATAAGTTACTGATCGATCACTAGCTAGCCTACTAATGCGCTCCCGACAGTATTAGTTGCGACGCAAGATCCGAAGTGGCAGTTTTTTGAACAAAAATGCCTACCTCTGAAGAAACTAACAAGCTGCTCTGAAGAAAATGCCATGCGAATCTGAAGAAACTGCCAGTGAAAACATTCGCAAATGCCTTATCTCCCAGCTAAAGTTCATCAACTAATGCCCTCGGTTGTGACTTCTTGCATGCTGCTCCGCGTACTAGCTGCGAGCGATTTTGAGTGCATGCATGCAGCCGGCCGTAATTAAGGCAGCTAACTGATGCGAAAAAGATGCGCTTTAATTGTTGCGGGCCTTTTAAATCCGTGGAATCATTATTGACAAGAAGGGAGATGATTCGAGTGCACTCGTTTGACCGTCATGCCGGCGTGCGACCCAGCACGGACGGGACGGGATGGCATAGTCAGAATTTCAGTTTCTCTAGTTTTCCACGGCAAGCTGGCACGCTAAGCCATGCCTGCTTAATTATGCATTGAATTCCGATGACCATCGCGCTACCTTCCGCCTATAAGTACTGTGTCCCGGCCTTCTATGGTGGCACCGTGACCCAACTCGCCCTATCCTCATAAGCCCCCACTGGCCCGACATCGCTCGCTACTTATCCTCGCTCTCGCCACGTTCGCCATGCCCCCGCCCGTCCGCGATAGGCGAGGCCGGAGGCGGTCACCGTCGGAACTAGTGTACGGGTTTTCACCGGAAGGAAGACGGAGGGAGGAGGCATTCTATCAGTCTTTAGATGGCAATGCGGAGATCGAGGACTTGTTGGAGCGCGACCGCCTGGCGGAGGAGCAGGAGTTGTTGGAGCGCGACCACTTGGCGGAGGAGCAGCGTATCGCCGATTTGCGCCGCCAGCGGGACATGGAGCAGCAGCGCACCGACGCTCTGAGTCGCGAGCAGAGCGACTGCAACTGGGCTGACTACATGGAGGCCGGCGCCCGGCAAATAGCCTTGAAGGCTATCGGGCACGCACGCATTCGCGACGCCGATTTTTACTACCAGCTCGTTAAGTGGGTTTCCCGCTTAGAAGCCGAAGCTTTGGTGGACCACGCCGGCATGGAAAGGGCCAACGCGCGCGAGCAACGCGCCTTATCACACCTCTGGCAAGTCCGAGGCGAGGCAGAGGACGCCGGTGCCAGCATTTAGCGTGTACCGCAGATGGCGGCCGGCATCGTCTAGTTAGCTAAGAGTAAGTTAGTACTTGTACGCTACTAGAGTATTAGTGGGAGTAGATAGTTAACTTGGCTATGATGGTTGTCAACGCGGAAGTTCAGTACTCTATATGTGGATCAGACATGTTACTTTGCTCTGAATGTTGAACTTTCTGTTTCAACGTATGGAATGGGCTATTATTTTTTTAAAATGGGTTGTATTTGTCCTCCACGGGTTTAGAGGCTGACTTGTGGGCCTACCAAGTTGACGCGTACACAATCAGGAGATGATTGTATGTGGAGAGGATGACAGAAGGGACCCGCCAAGGTCATGGCATTACGCAAGCAAGTGCCTCCTTATTTCAAGCCAATAAAAAAATGGCTCCTCCAAATGGATTTCTGACATCTGGGTCCCATGCCATTGTCAACGTAGTAAATAAACGAGAGAATTGCACAACGAGCGGCTGACACCAGGGACCCAGCAGCTCGCCCAGTTATTTTTGTTTTGGGTTAATTTGATAAATGCCACTCCAAATCTGGTGTTTCTGAGAAATGCCACTGCAATTTCCAAACTTTGAAAAATGCCATTTCATGCCATTTCCAATGCCATTTTTCTAAGTCTAGAGTGGCGTTTTTCAAAGTTTGCAAATTGCAGTGGCGTTTTCCAAAGTTTGGAAAAATTGCAGTGGCATTTTTCAAAGTTTGGAAATTGCAGTGGCATTTTTATGAATCGCCATAATTGGAGTGGCATTTATCTAATTTGTTTTGAGACGGAAGCAGGGTGTCAACTGGGCTGTGCGGGGCACTCTGGCCTGTCTAGACAGCCTTCTCTTTTATGTTTCCCACAGACCAACCCAGTAGTTTTTTTTCTTTCTGAAAATGGCAAGCCCAGTTTTTTTGTGATTTGCCAAGTAAGTCGCTTTGTCAAGAATGTTGGGTTGCAAATCTTTCCAAGACGAGGAGAGCTTCATTCGGCTGGCCGAGAAAATGGCCTATCAGTAATGAGAAATGGGCTGTACATTTTTAAAACACATCAAACCGGCAATTAGTTTCAAATTTCTTTTTTTCATTTAGAGATTTTAAATTGCATTAATTTTTATGCGTGGACAATTTGTTGGATTTTATATTGATATACATTTATTTTTAAAATCAGTTTGAATGTGACTGGAAATTTCGGGATTAAAAACAGTTCGGACCGCACCGAAATATGCAAAATTTTGTATAATTTTTTAACCGTGGCCACAATATGGGCTACAATGCTAACAAAAAGAATATGGGCTCCAAAAAAACCTTAAGAATTAGCAAATGGGCTGTAAATTATTAGAAATAATGGCAGATGGGATGTATGATGTTGTCCACAGATTTGAGGCTTTCCTAAAAAAAGGTTGACGCACAAGCAGTGACTGTTGGATGTCCATCCAAAGGCCGTCGTGCTTCTTCAATCTCTGCTCTTCCTGCTCCAGCCGCTCAAACAAGCGCCAGCAGGACTGCCTGCTCCCTCCTCCCCGCGGCCGGCTGTGCTGTCACGCAGGCCTCACCGCCCCACCATACTCCCATCACTGGCCTAGCCATCCCTCTACTCACCCACACATGCTGTTATTCTCCGTCGATGGCAGACGAACCAGTAAACCCTCGTACAGTCGTACTCCCCTCCACGTGGGAAACAACTGCCGAGTCTTCCCTGCCTCCGTGTCATTCCCATCCTAGGACTCGTCGTCGTCCACCGCCCTGGTGCTCTCGGCGCGGCCTGGTCAACGTGGTCAACGACCGACATGCATCTGAAGTGGACTGTACGTGGAAAGGCTGACAGCTGGGTCCACGGCTGCACCCAAGGAAATGCCTCCTTATTACGCGCAAAATACTGATTCCTCCACCTGACATCTGGGACCCACCGAAAGGGCCTCTGTATTTCACGAAAAAAAGTTACCGCCGCTGATAGCTCGGACCCACCAGCTATATCTTCGCACGCAAGGAAGTGCCTCCTTATTACGCACAAAAAAATGAATAATCCCCCTGCTAGCTGGGACCCAGTATAGTGGCAGGCTGACTTGTGGGCCTACTAAGTTGAGGGGGACGGAGAGCTTTGTCAACTTAGTCAATATGCACGATTCTAGCTCCAGTGACCGTACAATGTCCATCCAACGGCCGTCGTGCTTCTTCAACCTCTGATCTTCTTGCTCCAGCCGCCCAAACTAGCGCCGGTCGTGCCTCGTGCTCCTGCCTCCTGTGGCCGGCTGCGATGCGGCGGAGGCCTCACCACCCCCTACTACTCCCACCGCTGGCCAGGCCATCCCTCTACTCACCAACTCCCCCTGTTATTCTGCGGCGACGGCAGCCTCACACCGCATCGAACCCGTGAACCCTCATACTCTTCTACGCGTGGGCATCCACTGCCGCGTCTTCCCCGGTCCCGCGTCGTCCCCTTCCTAGGCCTCGCCGTCGCCCACTACCCTGGTGCTCTCGATGCGGCGTGGTCAACATGGTCAAGGAACGACTTCCATCGGAAGAGTACTGTACGTGGAGAGCCTGACAGCTGGGTCCACGGCAGCCGCAAGGAAGTGCCTCCTTATTACGCGGAAAATAATTATTCCTCCACCTGACAGCAGAGACCCACCGGACGGGCCACCGTATTTGGCGAAAAAACGTTTCCCCCTGACTGCTGGGACCAACCGGACGGGCCACCGTATTTCGTGTAAAAAACGTCCCCCCCCCCACTGTCAGCTCGAACCCACTGGAAGTGCCTCCTTATTACGCACAAAAAAATGAATACTCCCCCTGCTAGTTGGGACCCACCTTGGTGGGTGGCTGATTTGTGGGCCTACTAAGTTGACGGGGACGAAGTGCTTTGTCAACTTAGTCAATATGAATGATTCTAGCTCCAGTGACCGTACGATGTCCATCCAACGGCCGTAGTGCTTCTTCAACCTCTGGTCTTCTTGCTCCAGCTGCCCAAAGCAGCGCCGGTCGTGCCGCATGCTCCTGCCTCCCGTGGCCGGCTGTACTGCCAGGGAGGCCTCACCGCCCCTACTATTCCCACCGCTGGCCAAGCCCTGCGGCGACGGCAGCCTCACACCGCAGTCGAACCAGTGAACCCTCGTACTCCTCTCCGCGCGGGCTTCCGCTGCCACGTCTTCCCCAGCTACACGTCGTCCCCTTCCTAGGCCTCGCCGTCGTCCACCGCCCTGGTGCTCTCGGAGTGGCGTGGTCAACGTGGTCAAGGAACGACTTCCATCGGAAGAGTACTATACGTGGAGAGGCTGACAGCTGGGTCCACGGCTGCAGCAAGGAAGTGCCTCCTTATTACGCGTAAAATAATTATTCCTCCACCTGACAGCGAGGACCCACCGGACGGGCCACCGTATTTCACAAAAACAACATTTCCCCCTGACTGCTGGGACCCACCAGCTACATCTTTGCACGCAAGGAACTGCGTCCGGGCAAAAAAAAACGATTCGCCCCTGACTGTTGGGACCCACCAGCTACATCTTCGCACGCAAGGAAGTGCCTGACAGTCGGGACCCACCTGGTCGAAGCGTACGTAGCGCTGTCATTCTGGTCGCGAACGTGTACGTACATACTGGTCAATGTAGAGGCGCGCACGTGTCGTAGTAGAGGCGCGCGTAGCATGTACACGTACATACAGCGGCCAGTGTGCAAGAAAGAAAATACGGCCACATACGTACATATGGGCAGGGTCTCGAATGCCTACTCGCGCATACGTACGGCAAGGGCTCGTGTACATGGCTGGGTCGGAACGGAGAAACTGCGTCGTAGTCGTGTTCATGGGGAGCCAGCCGGCTGGGTCGGAACGGAATGCGTCGTCGTGTTCATCGGGAGGGCTTGGACGGAACAGCCGACGGAAACGAGGCCTCGCGTACCGCAGAATGGAGGAAACGGCCTTATGTTCGACCGGCCATGGTCGATACTGGATCCTGTTCATCGGGAAGGGTTTGGCATACCACAAAATGGAGGAAACGGACCTCCTACGGTCGAAACGGGGGTCCTGTTGATTGGGAGGGGTGTGGCGTACCGCAAACGGAGGAAACGGACTTGTGTTGGAGTGCTACGGTCGAAACGGGGGTCCTATTCATCGGGAGGGGTGTGGCGTACCGCAAAACAGGACTCCACGGGATACTGTTCATCTCCACCATCGACCCCCTCCAGCCTCCACGGGCTACTGTTCATCCACCGTCGACCTCCTCCAGCCTTGTAACGCCCCGGATCCGATGCGCCAGGTGTCTGCCAGTTATTCGCCGTCCTTGCCTTGTCATTTGCTTGCGTGTTGTATTTTGCCTTGTCATCATCTGCATTGCATCTACATGTTTTTCAAAACTTGCATCCGTCCGGGTCCTCCCAGTTCTCTCCGTTGTCCGTTCTGAGCACAGACACACTCGCACACACCCCGGCACCTCCGAAATATTATTTTATAAGTGGCACAAAAATGTTCTCGGAATGGGTTGAAAGTTGGCGTGCGGTCTTATTATAGTGTAGGTAGGCCGCCTGTCAAGTTTCTTCGGTTTCGGAGTCCATTTGATGCCCCAACGGATAACTATAGCGGCAGTATAGCCGGTCTATCGTCGGACGTTTCCGGTCTCCGGAAACAGTTGCCGGGCTGCACTCCCTCCCTCTCATCTCAGCCCAAGCCTATCTCTCACAGCCCACTAGCCCACCTACCTACCCCCTCCGCTCTGGACCATCCAATGGCGATCGAACAGCCCCGAAACGGAGCAAAACCCCCTCCGCTAGCCCCTTTCCTTTTATAAACACCCCCTTCTTCCCCACTTGGAACCCTAGCCCTGGCCTCCTCAATTTCCGCGCCTTCCAACCTCCAGCCGCCTCCCCACGCCTCGTTTTCCGCGCCTGGCCACTTGTCGCCGCCAGCCACAAAGCGCCGCCGCCAGTTCATCCGCGCCGCCACCCGCAGCAAACCGCAGGGCACCACGCGTCCTCCCGCGACCCCGCAGCCCTCTCCTCCGCCGCCGACCCGCCCAGACCCGCGGGGGGCCCCCCGAAGCCCGTCAGGGCCCGAACCCCGCGCTTCGCCGCCCGAACCCAAGCGCCTCCTGCTACGGGCGCTCGAGCGCCTCTCCGCCGCCTCGCTGCCCCGCCGTGCTGGCGTCCCCCCTCGTCGGCCGGAGCCCGCCGGATCCCAGGTCACCGCCCCCCGCCGTCTCCTCTTTCCTCCCCGTCGCACCTTCCCCCTCTCACACGCGGCCATGCCGCCGCCGTTTTCTCGCAGGAACCGCGGCCGGAGCTCCTCGTCGCCGGGAACCGCGTCCCCGACGTCCGCTGTTCGCCGGACTCGGCGTCCCCGCCCCGGATCTGCCTCCTCCGCCGCCTCCCACACCGATCCCCGGCCTCTCTTCGTCCCCGCCTCGTCCCGCGCTCGCCGGAGCGGCGCAAGGATCCGCCGCCGCCCTCGTCCCACTCGCCGTTGACCGGCGCCGCCGCGTGGGCCTCGACCTGACCAAGGCCCAGCCCAGCAGCCATAGGCCCAAGTGGCCCAACGTGAGCCCCCCATCCCCTATCCAGCGCATGTGCGATTTATATCTAAGTCGCGTTCGTCCCGTTTTTTTACGAAGTCCCTAAAAGTCCATTACATGTGTGCACCTTCATCATGGCATAACATCATGTGTGCTGCTTCGTTTTGTGTGTGTAATATATCGAAATGTTCTTCATGAGATGCTCTTCATTTTGTTCCATTGTGCCATGCTTGTTTGAGGTCATGTTGATTCCCTAATAATTGTTGCAAGAGTGCTATATGCTGTTAACTGCTGTCTGTTTACAGAACTTGGTGATTTGTCTTTTTCATTGCATTTTGTGTGTGCATCCTATGAGCATGAGCTCTACATGTGTTTCGAACTACTTCATGCCATCTTTACTGTGGTGCTTGACTTGTATTTTTGTGAAATATGTGGTGACTAGCACAAGCATGCAAAGTAGCCTCCGTGATTCTGCTGATTTCTGTGAGTCATTTCTGCCAAGTCCGAATCTGTTATATTTTGTTGCCATGTAAACCTGCTGTCACCATGAGTTCTGTGCATAATCTGGAGATGTTCACTAAGGATGTTTTGTTATACATGTTATGCTCTATCCATACATGCCCTTTTTTGCATTTATAGCCTGCTGTATCTTGTTGTAATCTTGCTCTCAATTTGCTAAATAATGTTGGTATCAACCTGTTAACATGTAGTTCAGTTTTGCCATGTGTTTTTACTAGTGATCGATGCACCCTATGACTATGCTATTGCCTTGTTTAGCTTCATATTTATGTCATATTACTATTGGTTACCTTGTCATGCCATGTATTGCCCTGTGGTGAGTGGTTCAAGCTCACGAACATGCCTACTTATCGTTGTTTCTGCCATGAACTGTTATTTTCACCAAGTCTGGATCTGTCGTATAACTTGCTATGTTTACATGGGTGCCATCATATCTTATGTGCCTTTTTAGCTGATGTTCAGTAAGGGACTTTTGTTCTATGAAATTAGTACATTCATTCGATGCCTTTATTTTCTATGATATTTTCCAGTATCATGTTGTTTGATAGCTCTAAACTTAGCAACCTGATGTTATTTCTGCCATGTCGAGTAATTTCTGCTATGTCTCTGAATCTGTTATTATTTGCAATCTTGCCATGTCCTTTGGAGCATGCTCTAGTGATTTCTGGAGATAGCTCAGGGTTCATGTTTTGTCATGCTTTACCTGTACATCATGTCCATGCCTTTTGTTTTCATGTTGAGGTGCTGTAGCATGTTGTTTTGATGCTTGCAAGATGCATAGTTGCTGTTTTGAACAAATTGTTGTTATATCTTGTTTGAAGTGTATGTGTTGCACCGTTGCTCCGTTTTGAGCATGCTCTATATGAACTTTGCTTAGTTTTGCATATAGTTTCAGGTTACCTTGTTGCATACTTGTTTTGAGGTGTTTGCGTGATGTTTGAATGCATTTTGCATCAATGCCATGTTTAACTTGTTTTGCTCATATCTTCTAGGCCGTAGCTCCGAACTAAATGAACTTTATGTGTAACTTGACTAGAATTTCGTGTAGATCATCTTGGTGCATCTTAACTTTCTGTTTAACAACTTGAACATAAGGTTTATTCAGATCTGGATCAATTTCGAAATTTGCATCTGAGGACTTACCGGATTTGTTATATGTTGTTTCCAGCCTCTTTTAAACTTGCTTTGATGTGTTGCTCTTGTATGCATCATCTCTTGCCATGAGTAGCTTCATGTAGCCTTGTCATGCATCACACCTGGTTGAGTAACATGTCTTGTTTATGTGTGGTGTGTTTACCATGTTGTGTGCTTCTTCTCGATAGTTCCCGTTTCGTTGCGATCGTGAGGATTCGTTCGTCTTCGCTTGGTTCGTCTTCGTGGCTTCATCTTCTTCATGGATTCATTCTTCTTCCTAGCGGGATTTCAGGCAAGATGACCGTCACCTTGGATCTCATTACTATCATGGCTATGCCAGTTGCTTCGTTCTATCACTATGCTGCGCTACCTACCACTTGCTTATCAAGCCTCCCAAATTGCCATGAACCTCTAACCTTTGTCACCCTTCCTAGCACACCGTTGTTTGGCTATGTTACCGCTTTTGCTCAGCCCCTCTTATAGCGTTGCTAGTTGCAGGTGAAGAGGAAGATTGCTCCTTGTTGGTTTATGTTATGTTGGGATATCACAATATCTCTTATTTAATTAATACATTTATATACTTGGTAAACGGTGGAAGGCTCGGCCTTATGCCTGGTGTTTTGTTCCACTCTTGCCGCCCTAGTTTCCGTCATACCGGTGTTATGTTCCTTGATTTTGCGTCCCTTACGTGGTTGGGTGATTTATGGGACCCCCTTGACAGTTCGCTTTGAATAAAACTCCTCCAGCAAGGCCCAACCTTGGTTTTACATTTGCCTCACCTAGCCTTTTTCCCTTGGGAGTCGCGCTCCCGAGGGTCATCTTTATTTACCCCCCCCGGGACAGTGCTCCTTCGAGTGTTGGTCCAACCTATCAGCCGCCGGTGGCCACCAGGGGCAACTCTAGGCTGGCCTACCGGAAGTTTGGACAATCCGGTGTGCCCTGAGAACGAGATATGTGCAGCTCCTATCAGGATTTTTCGGCACATTCGGGCGGCTTTGCTGGTCTTGTTTTACCATTGTCGAAATGTCTTGTAAACCGGGATTCCGAGACTGATCGGGTCTTCCCGGGAGAAGGAATATCCTTCGTTGACCGTGAGAGCTTATAATGGGCTAACTTGGGACACCCCTGCAAGGTATAAACTTTCGAGAGCCGTGCCCGCGGTTATGTGGCAGATGGGAATTTGTTAATATCCAGTTGTAGAGAACTTGACACTTGACTTAACAAAAACGCATCCACCGCGTGTGTAGCCGTGATGGTCTCTTCTCGGCGGAGTCCAGGGAGTGAACACGGTTTCTGGGTTATGTTTGACGTAAGTAGGAGTTCAGGGTCACTTCTTGATCATTACTAGTTGGCGACCGTTCCATTGCTTCTCTTCTCGCTCTTATTTGCATATGTTAGCCACCATACATGCTTAGTCGCTGCTGCAACCTCACCACTTTACCCCTTCCTTACCCATTAAGCTTTGCTAGTCTTGACACCCATGGTAATGGGATTGCTGAGTCCTCGTGGCTCACAGTTTACTACAACAACAGTTGCAGGTACAGGTTTCGTGATGATCATGACACAAGAGCGATGTTTCTTGTTTTGGAGTTCTTCTTCTGCTTCTTCTTCGATCAGGGGATAGGTTCCAGGTCGGCAGCCTGGGCTAGCAGGGTGGATGTCGTTTGAGCTTCTGTTTGTGTTTCATCCGTAGTCGGATGTTGATCTTATGTATGATGTATTGATGTATTCTTGCGGCATGTGTATGCCTTGTATGTATCCCCATCTATTTTGTAATGTTGATGTAATGATATCCACCTTGCAAAAGCGTGTCAATATGCGGTTCTATCCTTGGTGGGACCTTCGAGTCTCTGTAGGATAGTATCGCATATTGGGCATGACAAGTTGGTATCAGAGCCTCGACCGACCCTAGGAGTCCCCTTGAGTGATCGCGTAGTTTGACCGTTGTCGAGTCTAGAAGAAAACTATTTCTGAGTCTAGCTATATCGGAGAGTAGGAATTCTTTTTACTCCTCTGCCCCTTCATCGCTCTGGTGAGAAATCTTGACGTAGGTGTTTCGACTTACTTCTCTTCCCCTTCAAATTTTTCTTTAGGACCACACGGTTAGTTTTCGTTTGTTGTCCATCCTCTTTTCAATCCGGTGCACCTCTCTTTGAGTGGTTTCGATCCTCGTCATCTTTTGTTAGATCAATCCTCAGCTCTTCTTCAATCGATGTCGTTTCCCTGTCCTCAGTTGTTTTCTTTTTTCAACCGCCCACCCTTTTCTTCTCGGAACCGGAGTCCATAATCGAGTATCCACCCTACTCGTGCGAAGTTTTTGCATTTTCTCCTCAATCATTTCAACCGGTGTCTTCTCTTCAAGTTATACGTCGGTTCCCTGTTTCAAGTGGCCTGTGTTTTCCCGCCCTCCCACCCCTTTTATTCCCAGAGCTTGAGTCTCTTTCGAGCATCAATTTCATTCGTGCGAAGTATCTTCAGTCTTTCCTCAGTTGTCTCAACCGGTAAATTCTTGCCTAGTTAATCATTGTTCGTCTCATTTCCTTTTCCGGTGGACCCAATTCAAGTTTTCAGTGTTGATCGTATTCTTTTCCTTGACCGAAGTGTTTTCCCCTTGCTCGTTCCCCTTTCGCCATTCTATTATCCCAGAGTGTTGAAGACATCTCAGAAGATTCGTGTTTGCATCCATTAAATTCGAGGTTATCACCTCATTCAAATATTTCAATCGTTCCGGTGCATCATTTCTCATTCAACAATCCTTTTTCAACGGTGATTTCTCTTCAGTGGGCCCTAACCCACATGTATTTTCCCAGGATCTTACCTGACTCTTCTAATTTCCCGGAGCGATTCTCAAATCCTTTTCGAAGTTTGGAGTAAGAATGAATTTCATCAGTCAGATACCTTTCCAAGATCGATTTCAAAATATTTTTCATTGTTGACTCGACCTCTTCGCTTTTCATTCTTCCGGAGTATCTCAACAATTTTGGCGTTATTTCTCGTTGTCACTTCCAACATTTGAAGACCGAAGAAGAGTTTCTCTTAAATCTTGTCCGTTCTCTCGAAGATTCATGTCGCTAGCTTGATGCTATCCGCTCATATTGTTTCTAGTCGTGCAATTCTTTTCATCCATTCGGAGTATTTCAGGAGTTGTTTTCCGTCTCAATTATCCGGAGGCCTCCATTTCAGAATATTTCTTCGTTCTAAGTTTTCAAATCCATTATCCGATTATTCTATATTCATGCCTTTTCGTTCGTCTCCATATTCTTCCGGTGTTTTGCTCTTTAATCAGTTTGCGATCTCTTCGTTCTCTTGTCTCTAGATTCTCTCAAGTATCTTCGTGCTTTTCTAATTCTTTCCGGTGATTCATTATCTTTTCGTCATTCGTTTCAGTTCCTATGGTGGATCGTTCAAGATTCTTTCTGTTGTTATCATATATATTCATTCGTTCTTTCCAGCCCTACATGTGGTTCACGAAGACTTTCTCAAGTTTTGCGCTATATCCCCCCTTAATCTTTCCAACGAGAATAAGTAGTATGCAAATCCATTGTTTCTCATCAATTTAATCGGTGGAGGATAAGCATAACGTAATCCTTATTCTTCTTTCTTCAAGTGGTTTTATCTCTTATTTTCGGAGATTGTTCATCTTATCACATTCTTGGTTCAAAGTGTTTTCATCTTTTTTTTACGGAGTTCCAAGCTTCTCGCCGATTTCGTCGCGAACCTCCATCCAAATCATCGCAAGGATTTAATCTTATCCCTTTCATCCATCAATTTTATCTCGTCATTCTTTTGTTACCGGAGTTCATCACGGTGGCTCGTCATGATTTAATTCATTCGTCAAGTGTTCATCAAGATTCTTGTTCAAGGAGCTCAAGTATCTTCTTCTTGCTTCTCAAAGTGCAATTAATTCTCCATATTCTTTTGAAGTGGAGTTTTGCATTTCTTCGTTCCTCGCAGCTATTCAATCTTTTCCGCTTGTGGTTGGTTATCACCTCATAATTTTGAGATATTATCCATAAGTCCATAACAAGCTTATTCTTTTGTTGTTGAATTTCCAACAACTCCGTTCAATGTTTCCTTCTAAGGTTGCTCTCTATGTCATTCTTGGTAGAAGTTGTAATCTTCTTCCCCGTTCTTATCATTCCACTCGTTCAAGTCTTCCGAAGGTTTTGTGTTGTTCCTCAAGTCAAGTATCGTTCCATTTCTCTAGTTCATGTTCTATTCTTTCTTTGTTTCAGCCGGAGTGCTGCCTAAATCCTTTCAGTCTTATTCGTTTCTTATCTCGTTCTAACCGGAGTGGTTTCAGAATCTATCTCATTCCGTGAGCATTTGATTCTCGTCATTCTCGTCGTTCCTCTCTTCTTCTCGAGTGCTCTCGATTCTTTGATTTCCTCTTGCGTTCTTATTTCAGCTCATTCCTTTTTTCCTTCCGTCTCGGTCCTAAGATCTCGGGACGAGATCTCTTGTTAGTCGAGGAGTGTTGTAACGCCCCGGATCTGATGCGCCAGGTGTCTGCCAGTTATTCGCCGTCCTTGACTTGTCATTTGCTTGCGTGTTGCATTTTGCTATGACATCATCTGCATTGCATCTGCATGTTTTTCAAAACTTGCATCCGTCCGGGTCCTCCCAGTTCTCTCCGTTGTCCGTTCTGAGCACAGACACACTCGCACGCGCCCCGGCACCTCCGAAATATTATTTTATAAGTGGCACAAAAATGTCCTCAGAATGGGTTGAAAGTTGGCGCGCGGTCTTATTATAGTGTAGGTAGGCCGCCTGTCAAGTTTCTTCGCTTTCGGAGTCCGTTTGATGCCCCAACGGATAACTATAGCGGCAGTATAGCCGGTCTATCGTCGGACGTTTCCGGTCTCCGGAAACAATTGCCGGGCTGCACTCCCTCCCTCTCATCTCAGCCCAAGCCTATCTCTCACAGCCCACTAGCCCACCTACCTACCCCCTCCGCTCGGGACCATCCGATGGCGATCGAACGGCCCCGAAACGGAGCAAAACCCCCTCCGCTAGCCCCTTTCCTTTTATAAACACCCCCTTCTTCCCCATTTGGAACCCTAGCCCTGGCCTCCTCAAGTTCCGTGCCTTCCAACCTCTAGCCGCCTCCCCACGCCTCGTTTTCCACGCCTGGTCACTCCACCGCCACCACTTGTCGCCGCCAGCCACCCAGCGCCGCCGCCAGTTCATCCGCGCCGCCACCCGCAGCAAACCGCAGGGCGCCACGCGTCCTCCCGCGACCCCGCAGCCCTCTCCTCCGCCGCCGGCCCGCCCAGGCCCGCGGGGGGCCCATCGAAGCCCGTCAGGGCCCGAACCCCGCGCTTCGCCGCACGAACCCAAGCGCCTCCCGCTGCGGGCACTCGAGCGCCTCTCCGCCGCCTCGCTGCCCCGCCGTGCTGGCGTCCCCCCTCGTCGGCCGGAGCCCGCCGGATCCCAGGTCACCGCCCCCCGCCGTCTCCTCTTTCCTCCCCGTGGCACCTTCTCCCTCTCACCCGCGGCCATGCCGCCGCCGTTTTCTCGCAGGAACCGCGGCCGGAGCTCCTCGTCGTCGAGAACCGCTTCCCCGACGGCCGCCGTTCGCCGGACCCGGCGTCCCCGCCCCGGATCTGCCTCCTCCGCCGCCTCCCACACCGATCCCCGGCCTCTCTTCGTCCCCGCCTCGTCTCGCGCTCGCCGGAGCGGCGCCGGGATCCGCCGCCGCCGTCGTCCCGCTCGCCGTTGACCGGCGCCGCCGCGTGGGCCTCGGCCTGACCAAGGCCCAGCCCAGCAGCCATAGGCCCAAGTGGCCCAACGTGAGCACCCCACCCCCTATCGAGCGCATGTGCGATTTATATCTAAGTCGCGCTCGTCCCTTTTTTACTAAGTCCCTAAAAGTCCATTACATGTGTGCACCTTCATCATGGCATAACATCATGTGTGCTGCTCCGTTTTGTGTGTGTAATATACCGAAATGTTCGTCATGAGATGCTCTTCATTTTGTTCCATTGTGCCATGCTTGTTTGAGGTCTTGTTGACTCCCTAATCATCGTTGCAAGAGTGCTATATGCTGTTAACTGATGTCTGTTTACAGAACTTGGTGATTTGTCTTTTTCATTGCATTTTGTGTGACTTAGTCATTTCTGCCAAGTCCGAGTCTGTTATATTTTGTTGCCATGTAAACCTGCTGTCACCATGAGTTCTGTGCATAATCTGGAGATGTTCACTAAGGATGTTTTGTTATACATGTCATGCTCTATCCATACATGCCCTTGTTTGCATTTATAGCCTGTTGTAGCTTGTTGTAATCTTGCTCTCAATTTGCTAAATAATGTTGGTATCAGCCTGTTAACATGTAGTTCAGTTTTGCCATGTGTTTTTGCTAGTGATCCATGCACCCTATGAATATGCTATTGCCTTGTTTAGCTTCATATTTATGTCATATTACTATTGGTTACCTTGTCATGCCATGTATTGCCTTGTGGTGAGTGGTTCAAGCTCACGTACATGCCTACTTATCGTTGTTTCTACCATGAACTGTTATTTTCACCATGTCAGAATCTGTCGTATAACTTGCTATGTTTACATGGGTGCCATCATATCTTCTGTGCGTTTTTAGCTCATGTTCAGTAAGGGAATTTTTTTCTATGAAATTAGTAGATTCATTCCGTGCCTTTGTTTTCTATGATCTGTTCCTGTATCTTCTTGTTTGATACCTCTAAACATAGCAACCTGATGTTATTTCTGCCATGTCCAGTAATTTCTGCCAAGTCTGTGAATCTGTTATTATTTGCAATCTTGCCATGTCCTATGGAGCATGCTCTAGTGATTTTTGGAGATAGCTCAGTGTTCATGTTTTGTCATGCTTTACATGTACATCATGTCCATGCCTGTTGTTTTCATGTTGAGGTGATGTAGCATGTTGTTTTGATGCTTGCAAGATGCCTAGTTGCTATTTTGAACAAATTGTTGTTATATCTTGCTTGGAGTGTATGTGTTGCACCGTTGCTCCTTTTGAGCATGCTCTATATGAAACTTGCTTAGTTTTGCATGTAGTTTCAGGTTACCTTGTTGCATCCTTGTTTTGAGGTGTTTGCGTTATGTTTGAATGCATTTTGCATCAATGCCATGTTTAACTTGTTTTGCTCATATCTTCTAGCCGTAGCTCCGAACTAAATGAACTTTATATGTAACTTGACTAGAATTTCATGTAGATCATCTTGGTGCATCTTAACTTGCTGTTTAACAACTTGAACATAAGGTTTATTCAGATCTGGACCAATTTCGAAATTTGCATATGAGGACTTACCGGATTTGTTATATGTTGTTTCCGGCCTCTTTTAAACTTGCTTTGATGTGTTGCTCTTGTATGCATCATCTCTTGCCATGAGTAGCTTCATGTAGCCTTGTCATGCATCATACCTGGTTGAGTATCATGTCTTGTTTGTGTGTGGTGTGTTTACCATGTTGTGTGCTTCTTCTCGATAGTTCCCGTTTCATTGCGATCGTGAGGATTCGTTCGTCTACGCTTGGTTCGTCTTCGTGGCTTCATCTTCTTCATGGATTCATTCTTCTTCCTAGCGGGATTTCAGGCAAGATGACCGTCACCTTGGATCTCATTACTATCATTGTTATGCCAGTTGCTTCGTTCTATCGCTATGCTGCGCTACCTACCACTTGCTTATCAAGCCTCCCAAATTGCCATGAACCTCTAACCTTTGTCACCCTTCCTAGCACACCGTTGTTTGGCTATGTTACCGCTTTTGCTCAGCCCCTCTTATAGCGTTGCTAGTTGCAGGTGAAGAGGAAGATTGCTCCTTGTTGGTTTATGTTATGTTGGGATATCACAATATCTCTTATTTAATTAATACATCTATATACTTGGTAAAGGGTGGAAGGCTCGGCCTTATGCCTGGTGTTTTGTTCCACTCTTGCTGCCCTAGTTTCCATCATACCGGTGTTATGTTCCTTGATTTTGCGTCCCTTACGCGGTTGGGTGATTTATGGGACCCCCTTGACAGTTCGCTTTGAATAAAACTCCTCCAGCAAGGCCCAACCTTGGTTTTACATTTGCCTCACCTAGCCTTTTTCCCTTG